>NC_064645.1:150077409-150378378 GCF_023864345.2 Schistocerca serialis cubense
AATTTTAATAAAATCAGTGAACAAAACAAGTAAGACCGAAATTGTAAACAACCGAGGACTTAAAGTTGCAGCCTTTCCCCAACTTCATTCAGTTTAGGGCTACAAACAAACGATGTAATTGAAATGTGGAATGAGGAAATAAAAAACAACAAAGAAACAAAATTAGGTTAAGGAACATTACATAAAAACATTAATATATATTGACGACCATGCTATAATAGCCGCTTCAGAAGAAGAATTACAAAATCACAATTTCCAAAATTATAATTTCAAAATGTCTTTAAGGAAGACAAAAGTAATAGCATACTGAGAAAAACAACAGGCGCAATAAATAATATTGGAAGAAAACAAAACAGTAGAGCAATTGTCATTTAAACTACCTTCGCCGCGATATTCCTTTCGATTTGGATAAAGATATAAAGAATAAAATACCAAAATTTCCGAGTTCCTACGGAAAAATAAAAACTGTATTAAATGAAAGGACAGCGAAAGTGAACGTAACTGTAATTCTATGAAACACTGGCTATTCCATTGTTACATTACGTTTAATCACACCGTTTAATCACATCATTCTGTTACATTGTTGAATATGCACATCCTCGGCACACACTTCGTGATAGCATTTTATAAATCTTTTAATTAAATGTTAACTACATGTAGATGATCCAGTCTAAGATATGTCTACAACGTTGCAAATCTGTATACATGCGACAACACGCGTACCTAATATGGTGCAAAACACCGCTCATAACAACAGGATATTCCGGTTCTCGTACCTCGGGTTCTGTTGGTGATGAAAAGGTACAGTGAAGTTCTTTCATACGGAAGGATCATCTTAGTATCGCTATCCTGCAGTGCGGTGTCAAAGTATGAACATCACACACATTCTCCTGCTTAGGCTAGTGGAGCAAATCAGTGTTTTCTTTTTGTATTTGATGTAGTCCACCGTGGGTTTGATGGTATCCATCCGAGTATTCGAAGACGACAGCTATGCACAGCAAATTTCTGAAATTTTTGCTATATATTCCTAAGATCCCCATCTCGAAAAGCATTGAAAATTTTCTTGGCATCTTTAACCGTTTCCAACATACAGAGGTCCAAAGTTACCGTGCATGTACACGTAAAATACGCACGTAAAAACTGGTGTGCGCTGAAAATGTAGATTAGAAAGTGACGTACCATGGAGAAATATACTGTAAAGTGTTTCCGTTATTATCTGGGAACGACATGTTGTAGTACTGAAGCACGTGCAAAATTAATCTGTTCTGAGGTGTGTAATTAATTTTGTGTTATTTCAGTTTCACCACATAAATACGCTACATTCTACGGATCAATACATTTCTTTTCATATGAGCTGATGACTTACTGCAGCAGGGAAATGGAGGGAACCAGCGGAGAAATGCTCCTATCGGAGAAAAAGGAAAGATAATATGTTCATGTTCATTAAAAAGACTCTGACTGAAAAGTGAGGTACCAGAAGTACCATCTGCCTGGTTCTAATTCCCTCAGCACATTTAAAAATTATCCCAAAATTTTTGCAAGTGAACATATTCGCGCTTTTTTATGCTAAGGGACAAGAAGACAGCGGCAGTAGCAACTAGTAAGTAGTGGAAGATTGTAGACAATGGTTGTGTTATAGAAAGAGCGAAGGAGACAGTATTAGTTGTGTGAGAGAGAGAGAGGGACACAGTGCAGTGAGACATATTTGACAGTGACAGAACAGTGGTAGCGAAAGAGAGAAGAAAACAGTGTCAGTGCGAGAGGAATAAAGAGAAGGAGAAAGTGAAAGTGGGTGAGAGCCAGTGATGATGGGAGACAGAGCCTATGATAATGACAACGAGTAAAATAAAGACACTGACAGTGAGAAGGGACAGCAGCAGTGGGAAAGAGGGAATGATATATCAGCAGTAAGAGAGAGCAAGAGGGAGCATTATTTGAGCACCGATAGGAACATTTCTCTGCTGGTGAAATACTGCACGAAATGCTCCGAATTCCACACATGAATTTTGTACGTTAAAGTGATCATGTGCTCTGTATCGTAATTTTGAATTCTATAAAAGATACTGAAGAAAATTCCTCTAGCTGGACTTATTGCTGTGGATATAATCGTTAAGCAGCCTTCCATATATATAAAGATCCACGATCCTTGCTCCTAATTAATGGACTGAAAACAAAACTTCCCGCCAAGTGTAATATACCAACCGGGAAAGATAAATTTACAGAATTTGGCCTCTGTTTTTTTTTTTATATAGTTTAGTTAACACAGTGAGACAGGGATGTGCACTCTCCCCTGTCCTCTTTAATATGTACATACAGAAAGCAATGGACGAGGTCAGAGAAAAGTTAGGACAAGCTAATGGAATCAGGATCCAGGGAAAAATAGTTGATATGCTGCGTTTTGCGGATGACATTGCTGTCCTAGCGGAAAATGAGGAAGAATTACAAGTAGTGTTGGAGGAAATGGAAAACACTCTTGCTACACGGTACAACATGAAAATTAATAAGTCAAAAACAAAAATCTTAGTTGCAAGCAAACAAAATAATCAAGCAATTACGAATATAAGGCTGAATGGAGAGAAGCTGAAAGAAATACAAGACTTTGTCTACTTGGGAAGCAGAATAACATCAGATGGTCGTAGTAGGAAAGATGTAATAAGTAGAATAAATCAGGCAAAGATTGCATTCTATAAAAGGAAAGGACTCCTCACATCAAATATGATAAGTCTGTCGTTAAGGAAGCGGTTAATAAAGACCTTTGTTGGGAGTGTGCTTCTCTACGGCAGCGAAACCTGGACACTTGGAGAGGACGAAAGAAGAAGGATTGAAGGATTCGAAATGTGGTGTCTGCGAAGGATGTTAAAAATTCCATGGACGACCAGGATGACAAATGAAGAAGTCCTGCAGAGAGCGGAGGAAGTTCCAGTTCTTTGGAAGACGGTCAAGAAGAGGAGAGATATATGGATGGGACACATTCTGAGACATGAAAGTCTTCTCCACACTATAACGGAAGGCCTTGTGGAGGGCAAAAGGGCAAGAGGCAGACCTAGAAGAAAGTACATAAGCCAGATAATGCAGGACCTAGGATGCGGAAGTTTCACGGAATTGAAGAGGCTGGCCGACAATCGCACTGAATGGAGAGCTGCTGCAAATCAATCTTAGGATTGGCAACTTAAGAAGAAGAAGTTAACACAGAATTTAGTCTTAACAACGAAAGTAAACATAGCGAGCACAGTCCCCAAGTTTGCAGATATTCCACTTTCTCCGTTAACGGAGGCGATCTATACTATCCTTATAGCACTATCGCACTGCCTTAATAAAGAAAATTAGAAGCAAATGTGTACATCGCGATCATCTTACAGTGTCTTACGGTGACTGTGCCGAGCTGTAGATAAATAATGTATGCACCCGTTCCCATTCTGATTGTTTTTTTTTCTCCTTAAGTGAGAAATGAAATTTGCTTTATTAGTGACAGAAATTGCAGATCAATCTAGTGTCAGCCTAAAATCATATCCGGCCTAGCCGGTGAACTAGAATGACTGTCGTTAATCTGACACCCATGAAATCTGAAAACTTGCTGTATGCCACGATATTGGAGATATTCTTTCGCCTTGAAACCCAGCCAAAATTCGTGACACGGCTAATAAAGGTCATCTATAATATTCTGCCTGGAGCTGTAATTAACGTGACACTGTTCCCTGAAGCACATACGACCCCTTACCAGCTGTGGCTGCATGACTATCGATGCATATAGGAGTGCTCCGTCACAGGAAAGAATGTACTTAACAAAAATGTGTACCAAAAAATGATATATATCTATGCCGTATGATCATATAGCATCAGCGCACACATACGAAAAGAAGTCTTTCCCGCTCTGTTGTGGAAGTGTCATTTCTGCAGTGTCTTTTCCTCCAAGTAGCATCATACATAAACGAATACCACCAGCGAAAGAAGTCTATCTTTACTATGACGGCAATGCGAGCCTACACAGCTCGATCGTGTTCAACAGTGTAGTTCTGGCTGCTAGTTCGCTGACATACTGCAGAGCCTCAACAATCGGCGAGCGGCTGCTGAAGCAAATATGCTGTCTGGCCAAAGACTTCCAATTTTTTCCCATTTGTCAATTGAGGACTGGAACGGGAGGCGAAGATAGAGGAAACATGAAAGAAAGGCTGAAGGGATATGCGATTTTGCAGTTACAAGTTATGACGCTTACGTTCTGTGATTAAGTGTAAAATCAATTACAGCTAAATACTGTGTATATTTGTGTGTGCACCTGGTAATGTACATTTTGAGAATGGATTGGCTGTGGATACTACGATGCAGTGCACTTCCCATCCACAATAAAGTGTTCCTGCAACACCTACATCTAATGACGAGCCTGCAGTGATTCGAAAATTGGATAATGATACAGTAAATCGTGTCCAAAATCCAAAAAAAGAGACTAGTAGCAAATTTAAATCAATGGACAATTTAAATATCAGGAACAGTTCGTCATTCATAACGGATGTATTGAATAGTCTTGCCTGTTGTTCTTGTGATCTTCAGCCCAGAGACTTGGTTGATACAGCTCTCTATGCTACTTCATCCAGTGCAAGTCTCTGCAGCTACATCCATTTCGTCCCGCTTACTGTATTCGCCTACTGGCCTCCCTTTACAGATATCCCCCCCCCTTCAAACACACACACACACACACACACACACACACACACACACACACACACACACACATACACACGCACGCACGCACACTTTCTTCCAGCATTACATTAACAATCCTTTCATTACATTAACAATCCTTTCATCTCTCGGAATTTTCCGTCAACCGGTCCCTTCTTAATCTACAAATCCATTTTCTCCCCAGTTCTCGTCACTATTTTCTCATTGGTTACGTGATGTGTTGTTGTGGTCTTCAGTCCAGAGTCTGGTTTCACGCAGCCCTCCATGCTACTGTATCCTGCGCAAGCTTCTTCATCTCTAAGTAACTACTGCAATCTACATCCTTCTGAATCTGCTTAGTGTATTCATCTCTTGTTCTCCATCTACGATTTTTACGCTCCAAGCTGCCCTCCAGTACTAAATTGGTGATCCCTTGATGCCTCAGAACATGACCTACCAAGCGATCCCGTCTTCTAGTCAAGTTGCGCCACAAATTCATCTTCTCCCTAATTCTATTCAGTGCCTCCTCATTATTTACGTGATCTACCCATCTTATCCAGAGTATTCTTCTGTAGCACATTTCGAAAGCTTCTATTCTCTTTTTGTCTAAACTAGTTATCGTACATGTTTCACTTCCATACGTGGCTACACTCCACCAAATACTTTCAGAAAAGACTTCCTCACACTTAAATCAATACTCGATGTTAACAAAATCCTCTTCTTCAAAAACGCTTTCCATGCCATTGCCAGTCTACATTTTATATCCTCTCTACTTCGAGCATCAGTTACAGAGACGAGAAAACAAGAGAATCTTCTGAAATGTGATACTACAGAGGAATGCTGAAAATTAAATGGGTATGTCATGTATATCGGTTACATAACATACCCACCTAATTTTCAGCATTCCTCTGTAGTACCACATTTCAGAAGATTCTCTTGTTTTCTCATCGCAACAGTTTATAGTCCATGTTTTACTTGCATACAAGGCTACGCTACTGGCACAGGGAAGATAGAATGCCTAATCAAACTTTGTTGAAAACGCTGTCGCTAGGTAGCGTAAGTTGTATACGTAAAATTGTTGGCGCTGCAAGGTAATACCTCATTTTACGCTTTCAGGCATGTTGTGATACAGATTTATAAATCAGAATGCGCGAAAACCACCTCCATTTACATTGTTTAATTTTATATAACCAAACTCGCTTGTTCACAAATGGTTCAAATGGCTCTGAGAACTATGGAATTTAACATCTGAGGTCATCAGTCCCCTAGAACTTAGAAATATTTAAACCTAACTAACCTAAGGACATCACACACACACATGCCCGAGGCAGGATTCGAACCTGCGACCATAGCGGTCGCGCGGTTCCAGACTGGAGTGCCTAGAACCGCTCGGTCACAGCGGCGGGCGCTTATTCAGAAACTTCTTTCCTAGGCATCAGGTACGTAAGTATAGTTATATGTGTGGTGAATTCACTTAATACGGTGTGAGAAAATTCGTACAGAATTTTGGAAACAGACAACTGATGTGCAAGAAACATATCTGACTGGTCTCATTAATATCGTTACTACTCAGAGAAGGCGTGATGGAAAATAGTAGGGGGCAAGTTTCTGTCACATATTGCTTGCCCGCCGACAGTGGCCATATGGAAGACTACAACGGATCTCTTAAAAATATGTAGGAGCTATCAGAAAAACGTATACATACTGTAATAAAGAAGAAAAAAGGAGCTCAAGTATTTGAAGATCACCGGGTGAAAAGCTTTATTATCTATAATGGACTTCCTTAATGAAAAATTTCGTAAATTTTACCGCAAAATTTCTGAATAAAATACAAGTAATAATAATTGCGACTTTGTGTGAGATGTGATTAGGCATGTTAAATACAGAGAAAATGGGATTTCGTTGTCAAAGCATGCAAAGAGTTCTCAAATGTGGTATGGTACAACAAAGTATGAGTGTATGACTTTCATTCCAAGCAGTTTCTGTAATAACGTTAGTGGAAATAAATTCATCAATTTGTTTTTTGGTTCACAGGAAAAGTTTTCTTTCCCATGTCAGTGCCTCAATTACCCAGCCACCTTCATTGACCTGTGAAAAGGCTTACATTATACATCGGAAATCCTCACCCTGCCGTGCGTAATGATCAACCTTACCAGCAGGCTTTTTTCTTTCTGTTCTGAGCAGAGGAGAAGGAAAACACTGCCTCTCCTAATGGTGCAGTCTGAGCAGTAAGGTCCGTTTCGAATGCTCTAACATCGGGCCCGCAGGGACCAGCTGTTTAATTAAGAAATAAATTTAATTAGAGCGGAGTAGCTTACTCAGAAACTCTGAGACGCCCATTAAGACAGCGGGAGGTTTGCAGACAGTCAATTGGTGGTTCGTTAGCATGAATCACGCTTTTACGACCAACCCACCTACTCATTAACCGAAGGAGGAACATCGAAATAAAAGGAGTAGAAGAGAGGCTTTTGTAATTTCAGCCACAGCTGATAAGGTCGAACAGCCGGTGTTCGATATTAATAGCACGCAGTTTTCTTTTTTTCATTCTTCTTCGTGCGATCACTCTCTACTCATCCTTTCCTGTACCATTAATTTTTATTGAGCCTTGGCCCCCACATATACCTGGAAAGCAAACAGCTCGTAGTGAAAGGAAACGACAGTTTATTGATAGACAGAAGCGAAGTGTAGTCGAGCTGAACAAAGCGTTGGCTAGTTCGAGAGGCGAAGAGCAATTTAGAGTGTAAGGAAAGTAGGTCATCCACAGAAGATATCACATTAATACAAGCAACACCAGTTCTAGACTCTTGCTGTTATCACAACATAGCATTTTGTGCAAATGTTTATCGGCTGTAGCCAACCACTTGAAGAAAGCTTTAGTATGTTTTAGGTTACAGTAATTTTCATGCGCAGTCGGTGATTACCCGGACTTGAAAACAGTGCGACACAGCCACGTCATTTGTTACGTTCAGGAAGCACTGGACTGTGTGCAGAGACACTTAATGGCAAACACTTTACTTGGGAGTGGCGCCCAGCCGAAGCATCGTAGTATGCAACATAAAAATAAAATGGGAATGAATAACAGGTGAAGCATGAAACTATTACGAGATCAGGATTTTGTGTTACAGTGACAAGCTCACAATTAAAATTTAAGCAAAGGTAGGTTTCCAAGATTTCTTACTCGCAGTTATTGGACAGGTATCGTTATTATGACTGCGGACTCGCGATCTGAGAGTTCCGTGTAAAATTAGTTATGTATGTATCTACACTGCTGGCCACCGTAAATGCAACACCAAGAAAGACAAGAGGTAGCACAACAAAATTTATTTTGTAGATAACATGTTGACCAAGTATCAAATGATTACGTTTACAGACGTCTGTGACTTGTGGTTCCTGCCAGAATCAGTAGCCAGAGTAGCCGCCATTGTTGGAGATCACCGCTGCCACACGTCTCGGCATTGAGTCAAAGAGACGTTGGATGTGTTCCTGGTGTACAGCAGCCCAAGCAGCTTCCACACGTTGCCAAAGATCATCTGGTGTGGCAGCTGGGGATGTAATCTGGGTCACTCGTTGAGCAACCATGGACCACATGTTTTCTATCGGCGAAAGATCCGGAGAGCGAGCCGGCCAGGGAAGCACTTCAATCTGGTTATTGACGAAGAACCTTTGGACAATGCGTGCCACATGTGGTCGCGCATTATCCTGTTGAAATATGGCTGTGGCCGAGCCCTGAAGGTAAGGAAGGACAACTGGCTCCAGCACCTCGGATATGTAGCGCCGGCTATTTAAAGTACCGGCAATGCGTACTAGAGGCGTGCGAGAGTAATATCCAATACCGCCCCATACCATAATACCCGGTGCAAGACCAGTGTGGCGGTGCATAATGCAGCTGTCCAGCATCCTCTCTCCACGGTGTCTCCACACTCGAATCCGACCATCGTGGTGCTGCAGACAGAAGCGTGCCTCGTCAGTAAAGACAACGTCATTCCATTCTGCTGTCCACATCCGTCTGTCATCACACCATTGGCGACGGAGACGTCTGTGGTTCTGCGTCAATGGTAGACGAAGCAATGGACGTCTTGTGGACAGACCACTCTGCTGTAAACGGCGTCGAATGGTACGCGCAGACACTGGATGACAGACGCAATGTGCTGTGCTATGGTTCGGGATGTCACTGAGCGATCCGTCACTGCCATGCTCACAATTTGCCTATCAGCACGTGCAGCGGTGCACCGAGGTGAATGCGATCGACCACGTCGGTCCGTCGTACCCTCCTGCATCCAACGGTCACGTATCCGTATTACAGTTGTTTGGTTTCGTCCAACACGACTAGCGATTTCTCTGTATGATAACCCACAATCTCGGTAAGCCACTATTCTTCCTCTGTCGAACTCGGATACTTGATCAAACGATGTTCGCTGTTGTCTACGAGGCATAACTGATCGTCTTGTGAAACAACCACAAGGTAAACACACGTGCCGAACGTACACTCGCCGAAATCGCCAAGCCTTAAATGGCGCTATGAGGTGGCGCCACAGACGCGCGTGATGTGCGTCTGCGCTGAAATTCTAATCAGTTGCATATCTCATCGCTGCAAACCCATGGTGTAAATTTCACTTGATTCGGATGCTTCCTTCAGGGTGTTGCACTTACGGTGGCCAGCAGTGTATGTATATGTATATGATACTGATAGAAGCCGACCTCGGGGAAGATCAGTTTGGATTCCGTAGAAATATGGGAACACGTGAGGCAATACTGACTCTACGACTTATTTTAGAAAATAAATTAAGAAAAGGTAAACCTACATTTCTAGTATTTGTAGACTTAGCGAAAGCTTTTTTGACAATGTTGACTGGAGTACTCTCTTTCAAATTCTGAAGGTGGCAGGGGTAAAACACAGGGAGCGAAAGGCTATTTACAATTTTTACAGAAACCAGATGGCAGTTATATGAGTCGAGGGTCACGAAATGGAAGCAGTGATTGCGAAGGGAGTGAGACACGGTTGTAGCCTATCCCCAATGTTATTCAATCTGTATATTCAGCAAGCATTAAAGGAAACAAAAGAAAAATTCGAAGTAGGTATTAAAATCCATGGAGAAGAAATAAAAACTTTGAGGTTCACAGATGACATTGTAATTCTGTCAGAGACAGCAAAGGACTTGCAAGAGCAGTTGAGCGGAATGGACAGTGTCTTGAAAGGAGGGTGTAAGATGAACATCATCAAAAGCAAAACGAGGTTAATGGAATGTAGTCGAATTAAGTCGGGTGATGGTGAGGGAATTAGATTAGGAAATGAGACCCTTAAAGTAGTAAAGGAGTTTTGCTATTTGGGGAGCAAAATAACTGGTCGAAGTAGAGAGGATATAAAACGTAGATTGGCAATGGCAAGGAAAGCGTTTCTGATGAAGAGAAATTTGTTAACATCGAGTATGGATTTATGTGTCAGGAAGTCGTTTTTGAAAGTATTTGTATGGAGTGTACCCTGTATAGAAGTGAAACATGGACGATAAATAGTTTGTACAGGAAGAGAATAGAAGCTTTCGAAATGTGGTGCTACAGAAAATGCTGGAGATTAGATGGGTAGATCACATAACTAATGAGGAGGTTTTGAATAGAATTGGGGAGAAGAGGAGTTTGTGGCACAACTTGACTAGAGGAAGGGATCTGTTGGTAGGAAACGTTCTGAGGCATCAAGGGATCACCAATTTAGTATTGCGGGGCAGCGTGGAGGGTAACAATCGTAGAGGGAGACCAAGAGATGAATACGCTAAGCAGATTCAGAAGGATGTAGACTGCAGTACGTACTGGGGGATGAAATAGCTTGCACAGGACAGAGTAGCATGGTGAGCTGCATCAAACCTGTCTCTAGACTGAAGACAGCAACAACAACAACAACAACAACAACAACAACATGTATGTGGCACGGTGGCCAGCTGCAAGTCTTTCTGTTGGATACCATTGCGGCGGTCTGCGTATCCCTATGTTACCACAGTTATCCTATCGGGGAAAGGAGACCCACAGTTTTTGGTGCACGTATTGTTTCTGAGGTGACAACGAAGATTTAAAAATCAACAGTCCTGACGAAACTCGATCTCGTGACCTCTCACTTTACCGTTAGACCACCATGTCGAAAGTGTACGTAGATAAGTACCTCTCGGTTTAGCTGAATGGATTTGCTAGTATCAAAGCATGTGACATACAGGCCGTATCTTTTGACTGCTTTGGTTTAGAAGCTTTAATTATTTGCACCGCCAACGGATCGTAGACCATAGTATCTGACACAAATTTTCACTTGATACACCTGCTTGTTCATGAGGAAAAAAAGTCGCCAGGTGCGTGTAGGACTCGGACACAGAAGGTTCCGTGCAGTTATCTACACTATTGGCCATTAAAATTGCTACGCCACGGAGATGACATGCTACAGACGCGAAATTTAACGGACGGGAAGAAGATGCTGTGTTATGCAAATGATTAGCTTCTCAGAGCATTCACACAAGGTTGGCGCCGGTGACGACACGTACAACATGCTGTCATGAGGAAAGTTTCCAACCGATTTCTCGTACACAAACAACAGTTGACCGGCGTTGCCTGGTCAATCGTTGTTGTGATGCCTCGTGTAACGAGGAGAAATGCGTACCATCACGTTTCCGACTTTGATAAAGGTCGGATTATAGCCTGTCGCGATTGCGGTTTATCGCAACGCGACATTGCTGCTCGTGTTCGTCGAGATCCAATGACTGTTAGCAGAATATGTAGTCGGTGGATTCAGGAGGGTAATACGGAACGCTGTGCTGGATCCTGACGGCCTCGTATCTCTAGCAGTCGAGATGACAGGCATCTAATCCGCAAGGCTGTAACGGATCGTGCAGCCACGTCTCGATCCCTGAGTCAGCAGATGGGGACGTTTGCAAGACAACAATCATTTGCACGAACAGTTCGACGACGACGTTTTTCAGCAGCATGGACTATCAGCTCGGAGACTATGGCTGCGGTTGTCCTTGACGCTGCATCACACACAGGAGCGCTTGCGATGGTGTACTCAACGACGAACCTGGGTGCACTAATGGCAAAACGTCATTTTTTCGGATGAATCCAGGTTCTGTTTACAGCATCATGATGGTCGCATCCGTGTTTGGCGACATCGCGGTGAACGCACATTGGAAGCGTATGTTTGTTTTCGCCATACTGGCGTATCACCCGGATCGATGGCATGGGGTGCCATTGGTTACACGTCTCGGTCACCTGTTGTTCGCATTGACGGGACTTTGAACAGTGGACGTGACATTTCAGATGTGTTACGACCCGTGGCTCTGCACTGCATTCGATCCCTGCAAAACCCTACATTTCAGTAGGATTATTGCACGACCGCATGTTGCAGGTCCTGTACGGGCCTTTCTGGATAGAGAAAATGTTCGACTGCTGCCCCGGCCAGTACATTCTCCAGATCTCTCACCAACTGAAAACGTCTGATCAATGGTGGCCGAGCAACTAGCTCGTCGCAATACGCCAGTCACTACTTTTGATGAACTGTGGTATCGTGTTGAAGCTGCATGGGCAGCTGTATCTGTACACGCCATCCACGCTCTGTTTGACTCAATGCCCAGGCGTATCGAGGCCGCTATTACGGCCAGAGGTGGCTGTTCTGGGTACTGATTTTTCTGGATCTATGCAACCAAATTGCGTGAAAATGTAATCACATGTCAGTACTAGTGTAAAATATTTGTCCAATGATAGCCGTTTATCATCTGCATTTCTTCTTGGTATAGCAATTTTAATGGCCAGTAGTGTAAATACATAGTTCAGGCATTCCAGAATTCTAGAATCGAGACGATATTTGCCGTTTATCGACATTGATACTGGCAGGGTAAGGGTCCCAGGGATTCTGAAACTTCAGATAATGTTTTAATTTCAAGTTCGAGATCGGATAGCAAATGACAGACGAAATCCTTTTTCGTGTGATGTAATTGCAAATTATTAATCTTCAGAGTCTTTCCCATACTTGTACTGTGAAACCTTTCTTGTTGCAAATTTCATGTATCTATGTGAAGGGTAAGTACCAATAAGTTTTTAATGAGAGAGGCTGCGAGCATTGAAATGTATGACATAAATGACCGTATCTTTCGGCTGCATGGAATTAGAACTTCACTTATTTTTTACATCGCCACTGAACCATACGCCTTAATACCTGACATAAATTTCAACGTTATAAGTCTACCAGTTCCCAAGAAATAGGGTTTTTAGGAGTCAGACTATCAGTCGCACAACGAAGTGATCCTATACAGGTCGCGATTTTACCGGTTGAGGTAAGGTAGAAGACGAAGTAAATATTCCAGAATTCGAATCTAGAACAGCTGCCAACATGAGTAACGTAGAATTAAATATCCTCGGAGTAGTGAAGCAACTCAAATCACTTAATAAAAGCAAGTCTTCTGGTCCGATCTGTATACCAATTAGGTTCCTTTCGGAGTATGCTGATGCATTAGCTCCATATTTAACAATCATATATAACTGTTCGCTCGACGAAAGATCCGTAACCAAAGACTGGAAAAATGCGCAGGTCACACCAATATTCATGAAAGGTTGTAGGAGTAATCCACTAAATTACTCGCCCATATCGTCAACGTCGATATGCAGCAGGATTTTAGAACATATATTGTGTTCGAACATTATGAATTCCCTCGAAGAAAACGGTCTGGTGACACACAGTCAACATGGGTTTAGAAAACATCGTTCCTGTGAAACACAAATACTTCTTTATTCACATGAAGTGTTCAGTGCTGTTGACAAGGGATTTCAGATCGATTCCGTATTCCTGGTTTTCAGGAAGTCTTTTGACACTGTACCACACAAGCGGCTTGTAGTGAAATTGCGTGCTTATGGAATATCGTCTCAGTTATGTGACTGGATTTGCGATTTCCTGTCAGAGAGATCACAGTTCGTAGTAATTGACGGAAAGTCATCGAGTAAAACAGAAGTGATTTCAGGCGTTCCCCAAGGTAGTGTTATGGGCCCTTTGCTGTTCCTTATCTATATAAACGATTTTGGAGACAATCTGAGCAGCTGTCTTCGGTTGTTTGCAGATGACACTGTCTTTTATCGACTAATAAAGCCATCAGAAGGTCAAAACAAACTGCAAAACGATTTAGAAAAGATACCTGAATGGTGCAAAATTTGGCAGTTAACCCTAAATATCGAAAAGTGTGAGGTCATCCACATAAGTGCTAAAAGGAACTTGTTAAACTTCGGTTACACGATAAATCAGTCTAATCCAAAAGCCGTAAATTTAACTAAACCCTAGGTATTACAATTACGATCAACTTAAATTGGAAGGAACACATAGAAAATGTTGTGGGGAAGGCTAACCAAAGGCTGCGTTGTATAGGCAGGACACAGAAAATGTAACAGACCTACTGAGGAGACGGCATACACTAAGCTTGTCCGTCCTCTTTTAGAATGCTGCTGCGCAGTGTGTGATCCTTACCAGATGGGACTGACGGAGTACATCGAAAAAGTTCAAAGAAGGGCAGCACGTTTTGTATTATAGCGAAATATGGGAAAGAGTGTCACAGAAATGATATAGGATTTGGGTTGGGCATCATCAAAAGAAAGGCGTTTCTCGTTGCGACGGAATCTTCTCACGAAATTCCGATCACCAAGTTTCTCCTCCGAATGCGAAAATATCTTGTTGACACCGACCTACATAGGGAGGAACGATCACCACGATAAAATAAGGGAAATCAGAGCTCGTACGGAAAGATATAGGTGTTCATTCTTTTCGCGCGCTATACGAGATTGTAATAATAGAGAATTATGAAGGTGGTTAATGAACCCTCTGCCAGTATCGATGTAGATGTATGTCGAAAGACACACCGACCACATATGGCAAAATTTTTCTATGTTATACAATTAACTAATTAACAATTATCGGGATTTTCCCTTATTTACTGTGAAACCGCTATCCTTGTCAGATTTCATGATTCTAGCTCAAACCCTAAAGGTTTTGATGAGTGAATTGAAGAGTACCGAAATACGTGGCATAAATCGCCGTACCTTTTGACTACATTGACTTAAAAGCTTAAATTTTCCTCACCATCAGGGAACCGCAGACCTTATATATGACATAAATTTCAACTTGTTCCTCTACCCGTTCCTGAGAAAGAGAGGTCTTGTAGGCTGACGGGCAAAAAAGTGATCCCATAAGGCTATTGTTTTTACCGATGGAAGTATCGAACTCCAAAAGATCAAAGTATTATTTAAAACGATGTTTGACCTGTAACGGTATTGTATGTCAGCCTCATTTTGTGTTAGCTGACGTAGTAACAGAACCAATTTTGGAAGTATACGTTTGTGCTGGTTATGGTTGTGATACGTGAATAACTGACTATTTAGTGTGTTGGTTGAGTAAGGAAATGTGGTGCCAAAGCTTCCAGATATGGAGCGGATCTCTTCTGAAACAGCAAAATTGATTCTGCCAATTACGCTTTTCCAATACCTCTGCTCCACCTGAACTTAAATTCTTCTGCCCTAGCAGCTTACCAAATTAAATTCCAGTGTCGGGCCGCAATTAATCGACTCAATAGACCAGGTGATTTCTTCTCATCCGACGTGGTTCTCTGTTAAAACAATGTCCCTCTTCATTTAAATTCTGACAGATCACCACATGCTCCGCAAAATCTGAAGCTCTGCTATGGGATGCGGAAGTTAATGCTCAATCACCGTTACAGGAACACAGTGAAAAATAATGCTTCACGTATAGTATTTTCATGGAACATGCTGGTCGAAAAACAACCGTAACGACAAAAAATAATTCTACATCTACATATATACACCACTAGCCACCAAGCGGTGTGTGGCGGAGGGCACAATTCGCACCAAAGTCATATTTCCCCCCCTCTGTTCCCCTCGCGGATCGTGCGAGGGAAAAAACGACTGTCTGAACGCCTCAGTACGAGCTCTTACTTCCCTTATCTTTGAATGATGACAATTACGCGATCTGAAAGCTGGTGGTGATAATATGTGCTCTTTATCCTCGGCGAAGATTGGATTTAGGAATTTAGTGAGCAGCCCCTTCTGTTTAGCGCGTCGTCTATCTGCAAGTGTGTCCCATTTCAAACTTTGTATGAGAATTGTAACGCTCTCTCGATGGCTAAATGTACCAGTCACGAATCTTGCCGCTCTTCTTTGGACGTTCTCAATCTCTTGAATCAGACCCAACTGGCAAGGGGCCCATACAGATGAACAATACTCTAAGACTGAACGAACTAACGTGTTGTAAGCTATTTCTTTTGTTGATGGACTGCATCGCTTCAGGATTCTACCAATAAAACGCAATCTAGGAGTTCGCCTTACCCGTTACTTGTGTAATCTGATCATTCCGTTTGAGATCATTTCGAATAGTCACACCCAGATACTTGACTGATGTTACCGCTTCCAAAGACTGAACATTTATTTTGTACTCATACATTAATGGGGATTTTCGTCTTGTTATACGCAGTAGGTTGCACTTACTAACATTGAGAGACAACTGCCAGTCATTACACCACGCATTTATTTTCAGCAAATCCTCATTGATTTGTTCACAACTTTCGTTAATGAAGAGCAATAAAATTACTGGAGAACATTTGTCTAGGTAACATATTTATGTGATTAACGTTGCAAGGTCACAGATTAATGTAAGCTCGAGATAACCCATTGAAAACGCGAAATGCTGGTACATTAATAACCAGCGTAACCGCCAGAATGTTAAATTCAAGCACGCAAACGCGCATGCATTGTGTTGTACAGGTGCCGAATATCAGTTTATGGGATGGAGTTCCATGACTGTTGCACTCGGTCGGTCAATACAGGGACAATTAATGCTGTTTGTGGTTGACGAGTTGTCGTCCGACGTGCTCAGTTAGAGACTGATCTGATGATCAAGCAGGCCGAAGCAACATGCAGAGCATGTTCGGTTACAACAGCGTTATGTGAGTGAGCGTTATCCTGCTGGAAAACCGGATGCTGGAATGCTGTTCATGAACGGCAGCACAACAGGTCGAATCACCAAACTAACGCATAGTTTTGCAGTCACGGTGCGCGGGACAACCACGACAGTGTTCCTGACTCATAAGAAATCTCACCTCAGACCATAACTACAGGTGTGGTTCAGCGTGTCAAGCACACAGACAGTTTGGTTTCAGGCCCCCCAGCTTGCCTCCATCTAACAAACACATGGCCATCACTGGCACCGAGGCAGAACCACCTTTCAGCAGAAAACGCAACAGACCTTCATACTGCTCTCCAATAAGCTCTCGCTCGATAGCACTGAAGTTACAAATGGTAGTGGTTTGAAGGCAGTGGAATACTCATTATAGGGAGGGCGTCTAGCTTGGAGCTGTCCTTGAAGTCACTGATTTGTAACAGTTCGTTACGTGACTATGGTGCCAACTGCTACTCAGATTGTTGTTGCAGATGCAGGACGATACGCAAGAGCCATATGCAGAAAACGGTAGTCATAACTCGCGGTTGTGCCACGTGGTCTTCCGCAGCCTGGTCTTCTTGCGACAGTACTTTCTCGTGACCGCCGCTGTCAGCTATCAAGTGCAGAGGCTACGTTTCTGCCAAGTCTTTCTGCAGTATCGCAGAAGGAACACCCAGATTCTCGTACCCTATTACACGATCTCTTTCAAACTCGGTGAGGTGTTGATAATGACGTCTGCACTAGCATCAACTCACGACGCCCAGTCTCAAACGTAACTAACGCTCGCGACCGTTACAGCATGTTGAAATGGTTCTGAGCATTATGGGACTTAACATCTGAGGCCATCAGCCCCATAGACTTAAACCTAACCAACCTAAGGACTTCACACACATACGTGCCCGAGGCAGGATTCGAACCTGAGACCGTAGCGGTCGCGCGGTTCCAGACTGAAGCGCCTAGAACCGTTCGGCCACCACGGCCGCCTCGTTACAGCGTGTATTCAAAGCAAATGTGATTTGCGTCCTCATAGTGGCGTTACTAGCGCTACTCTTATACGACTGGTGAGAGATCTGAATAGACATCGTCTTACAGATGTAGAAACAAGACTAACAACTTTTCGTTTATTTCGCAAAACCTCTTCTTGTTGTTGCGTCTATCCTTCCGAGTCCGTAATACAGGGTGCCTCCTCGTAAGAGGTTACGATAGGAATGCACTCCGGAGGAAAAATTAAACACCCCCCTCCACCCTCCCCCAGGAGACAACAAGCATATACCGTACAACAATCGATGCTTCGTATCATTTGAAAAAGGATGCAAAATTGCAACTCGTCGGATCGCACCACACGCCGATAGTCAACTATCGACCGAGTTGTGTCGTTTTCGGTCCACGGAAGCCGTGCAGTTTTATGTCCCCGTGGACAATGGTAGTTGGCGACGTGCGCAACCATGGATGACCATTTTATGCAGTTATCCAATGTTTGTTCGGAAACTGGATCGTCTTCACTGACAATAACAATCGCTGTTTAATTTGAACCTGAATGTCGTTAACAAAGCGTCACACTCGTCACGATTAGGATCTTTTTCCTGCTACTGTCCTCATGTCGTGTTACGTGGCTGTGAGTGATGCACCATTCATTGTAGACGCGTAGGAAAATCTGCGTTGCTGCACCAACAAATCGGGTGACTTCATACACGGTGTGATCTTGAGCACCTCCAAACACGGTAGCTCCTTTCTAGCATTCAGTTGCGTCTCCACGTCGATCGATTTCAGTGCAATGCTTCCATACAATCGACTGTCACTTACTGACGACTTCACTACCATAACTTGCCTCAATGGTGGAAGCCCAAGTTATTTCCCAGTACCATGTGTACACCATCTATAGCACTCGTATGCGACTTCTTATAAGTCGTTCTTAAGAACGACTTATAACGTTCAATAATTAATGCAACACATTTTTTTCCTCCCAGTTTTGATTGAAAAAAATGCGGACTTTGTTGTAAGACATAGTGGAATATTCCTGCTACAGCCCCTATAGTTTCATAAATGTGCCGGTAGGTGGTGGGGCTGTGGTGGAAGTGCGTTCGAAGCAGAGAACTGTCATTAAGGGGTTGTTTTTTCTTTTTTTGCGGAAAAACAGAGCATCACAGATACTCAGGGGCGCTTTAGGAATGTCTACGGAGACCTGACAATGAACAAAAGCACAGCGAGTCGGTAGGTGATACCTCTGCCTTCATCACAACAAGGTCGCTCAGACCTGTCCGATCTCTCGCGTGCCGATGATCCGTACACAGCCATGACTCCTCCAATGCTGGAACGTACGGACTCTCTCATTAGCGTTGATAGATGGATCACAAACTCGTGGCAGCACAAGTGCTCATCTCTGTTGGGAACATTGATCCACTTGTCCACCAGCTGGGGTACTCAAAGCTTAGTGCCCACTGGGTTCCTTGCCTCCTAACAGAAGAGCACAAAAAGCAAAGAAGGACCATCTGTGTGGAATTGCTTGCGTTTCACGAGGCTGCTCGTGATAATCTTTTGTCGAACATCGTCACAGGCGATGAAATATGCGTTCATCAGTTCAAACTGGAAGCAAAACGGCAATCCATGGACTGGCGCCATACCACCTCTTCTCCGAAGAAAAAGTTAAATACCCCACTAGCAGCTAGCTAGGGGCTATTCCGTTTGATGTCCTTCACGTGCAATGATTAACACGAAAGTTTATTGTGTACCCTCAGGAAATGGAAAAAAAAAACTATTTCAGCGTGTTCCTCGCCATAAAAATGCAAACGAACGTTTCCTTCTCCATGACAACACAAGGCCCCACACAAATCTGCACACCTGAAAGGAAATCGTGAAACCTCATTGGACTGTTCTTGATCCATCCTACGGCCCGGACCTCTCAACTTCTATATGTTTGACCCAATGGAGGGTGCATTCCGCGGGAAGCAGTGCATTGATGATGTGGAGGTTACTGATGCGGCAAGACGTTTCCTCTGACATCGACCAGTGGAATGGACCACACGCACATACAGGCCCTCACTCTGAGGAAGCGTAAGGCAGCCACACTGAACAGAGGTCATGTTGTAAAATAGGGTTTTATAGCCGAAAGTGTGGAGAAATAAGATGGTGTATTGTAATCCTGAATAAAACCAACCTGGTTTCAGAAAACATGGTCTTGCATTACGTAAGAAACACCATTTGTATTTTCTCCGGAAAGCTCAAATAAAGAAAATTTTTACTCCTTGTTTCTTGGTTTGATTTTCTTCTGACAAAGTAATCTATACATTTCAGTATACAGGGTGTTACAAAAAGGTACGGCCAAACTCTCAGGAAACATTCCTCATACACAAATAAAGAAAAGATGTTATGTGGACATGTGTCCGGAAACCCTTAATTTCCATGTTAGAGCTCATTTTAATTTCGTCAGTATGTACTGTACTTCCTCGATTCACCGCCAATTGGCCCAATTGAAGGAAGGTAATGTTGACTTCGGTGCTTGTGTTGACATGCGACTCATTGCTCTACAGTACTAGCATCAAGCGCATCAGTACGTAGCATCAACAGGTTAGTGTTCATCACGAACGTGGTTTTGCAGTCAGTGCAATGTTTACAAATGCGGAGTTGGCAGATGCCCATTTGATGTATGGATTAGCACGGGGCAATAGCCGTGGCGCGGTACGTTTGTATCGAGACAGATTTCCAGAACGAAGGTGTGCCGACAGGAAGACGTTCGAAGCAATTGATCGGCGTCTTAGGGAGTACGGAACATTCCAGCCTATGACTCGCGACTGGGGAAGACCTAGAACGTCGAGGACATCTGCAATGGACGAGGCAATTCTTCGTGCAGTTCACGATAACCCTAATGTCAGCGTCAGAGAAGTTGCTGCTGTACAAGGTAACGTTGACCACGTCACTGTATGGAGAGTCCTGCGGGAGAACCAATTGTTTCCGTATCATGTACAGCGTGTGCAGGCACTATCAGCAGTTGATTGGCCTCCACGGGTAAACGTCTGCGAATGGTTCATCCGACAATGTGACAATCCTCATTTCAGTGCAAATGTTCTCTTTACGGATGAGGCTTCATTCCAACGTGACCAAATTGTACATTTTCGCAATCAACATGTGTGGGCTGACGAGAATCCGCACTCAATTGTGCAATCACGTCAACAACACAGATTTTCTGTGAACGTTTGGGCAGGCATTGTTGGTGATGTCTTGACTGGGCCCCATGTTCTTCCACCTACGCTCAATGGAGCACGTTATCATGATTTCATACGGGATACTCTACCTGTGCTGCTAGAACATGTGCCTTTACAAGTACGACACAACATGTGGTTCATGCACGATGGAGCTCGTGCACATTTCAGTCGAAGTGTTCGTACACTTCTCAACAACAGATTCGGTGACCGATGGATTGGTAGAGGCGGACCAATTCCATGGCCTCCACGTTCTCCTGACCTCAACACCCTTGACTTTCATTTATGGGGGCATTTGAAAGCTCTTGTCTACGCAACACCGGTACCAAATGTAGAGACTCTTCGTGCTCGTATTGTGGACGGCTGTGATACAATACGCCATTCTCCAGGGCTGCATCAGCGCATCAGGGATTCCATGCGACTGAGGGTGGATGCATGTATCCTCGCTAACGGAGGACATTTCGAACATTTCCTGTAACAAAGTGTTTGAAGTCACGCTGGTACGTTCTGTTGCTGTGTGTGTCCATTCCATGATTAATGTGATTTGAAGAGAAGTAATAAAAAGAGCTCTAACATGGAAAGTAAGCGTTTCCGCACACATGTCCACATAACATCTTTTCTTTATTTGTGTGTGAGGAATGTTTCCTAAGAGTTTGGCCGTACCTTTGTGTAACACCCTGTATAGGGTGATTTAAAATTAATGGGACAAAAAGACAGTATCCCTGTGACTACAGTAATGACTCTATTTCAGAAATAACATGGTTACGCTATGGTTAGCTCCCACAGCTTAGTATGGCAACAATTAAACAATGGAAAGTCACCGTTGTTGTTAATCGCATTAAAAATAGTGGCACCTGCGACAGAAAAGATGTATTGTGTTACAGGATACGCAAAAACATCATCAATAATCGTTGTTCAAAGACCTTTCGGATCGAGTTTAGTAAAGTAGCACCACGTTGCCACAACACTGCTAGATGCGCAAAGCAATTCGAGGAGACAAGACGCATATGCAAGAAGGAAACCACAGGACAGCCATCCGAGGAGAATCAAGTGGCGGAAAACATCCGTGCGATCTACGATAGAAGCCCCAGAAAATCCATTTATCATACGACCAGAGAAGTGAATTTGTCGCAGATCAGTGTAATGTGTGTTGTGCAAGCGTCTACAGTTCTAGGATTACAGAATTCGAACGATGTACGGGCTAAAAGTAGCCGAAAAACCAAAACGGAGACAATTAAGAATTGATTTTCAAGATCAGATGGAGGTGGATAGTTTTGCAACCGACCTGTGTTCTCTGTCGAGGCCACTTTTCGCGTAAACGCCAAACTCAACAAGCATTATTGTAGAATACGGGGTACACAAAACCCGCTTGCCTCTCTAGAACGTGGACATGATTATCTGGAACTCAGTGTTTTCTGGGTCATCAGCAACTGCAGTGTCTTTGGTCCTTTTTTTCTTCGCAGGATCTACCGTTACAGGTATAACCTATCTCGATATGCTTTCTCTCTGGTTATTGCCTTGCCTGACAGAAGAGACATACGACTTCATTTTGCAGCATGACGGAGCCTTGCCACATTACGATAATCTCGTACGTAGGCGTCTCAACAGTTATCTTCCACGTGTCATTCATGTTGTGGTCCCCTAGATCACCTGACCTTGCACCAACAGATTTTTTTTTCTTTTCGTGATGTGTGAAGGACATGGTTTACATACCCCCATATCCGTAAGACCTACAGCAACTAAGGCACCGTATAGTCGGCTTCATTAACTCCATCAATCGGGCTATTTTGGAACGGGCATTGCAGGAAATGCAGTGCAGGATAGACAACTGTCGTGGCACAAATGAAGTCCACATTTAACATCTGTGGGTGTTCATAGCTGTGTTTCCGAAATAAATTTATTACCGTAGTCACAGGAATACTTCATTTTTGTCCCAGTCATTTTGAATCAAACGAAATTAATTTATGTAATACGTGTAGCCCCGTTAACGAATGGTAAATGGACTAGGGAAGTTCTTTCCGGGACTTCAAGAAACGACGACCTGATTAAAAGTTATCACATCGAGTAGACGACTTTTGAAGGTATACGCCGAAAACATGAATGTATATTTTTCCGCAGCATGCAAAGCAGGAGGAAAGTCAGTATCGTTCAGGAACTGTTAAAAGGCTGATTTTATCTAAGTAATTCGAACATACAGGAAAGTGTTGCAGTGCACATTTAATTTTAGATTCACTTATTCTCTACCCCTACATCTATGTCTAATACATGCCGCTCTTTATATATATATATATATATATATATATATATATATATATATATATATATATATATATATATATCTGCTTCCTCATGACAGTGTGCTCTCAGGTAATTAGCAGTTTTCAAAGCTGTACCTGACTTTCTCCCCTGAAGATTTTTCTCCTTTTGAGTTCAGCGGACGGCCTCTGCATGAATAACTCACTTACCGGAGGATGCTCACATTTACATTTAAATGAGAATCACTTGCCTTTCGACGTCAGTCGCTGGAATTCATCGTCATGAAGCAAATGTGATGAGGCGCTTGTAATTCCAGAGAAACTCTTTCGAAGTAGAGTGTAGGAAATAAGACCATCAAAAAATGAGAGACTATAGAAATGGGGAAACGAGGGAAATTTCCCTTCATTGCAGAAAGAATACGCCACTGGCTTCCCATTGTAGTCGGACACACTGGTAGCTGAGCCCTCTCCCTCTTGGAGAAATTTCGTAATCTGACGGACCACCTGCGCACCAATATGCGCCCCCCCCCCCTCCACATGCAAGTGTGTGTGTGTGTGTGTGTGTGTGTGTGTGTGTGTGTGTGTGTGTCTTCGTCAACGAAGAGACTGGATGAGTTACAATGCAAAACTTTAAAATCTCTCGAGTCTCGACAAAAAAAGCGAAGAGCCTGGAAGACATGTAACATCATACATGTACACACCGTCGACGGTATTTAAACCATTAGACTCTGTGCCAGGTAGCGCGTTAGTATTGTCAAATGGTTCAAATGGCTCTAAGCACTATGGGACTTAACATCTAAGGTCATCAGTCCCCTAGAACTTAGAACTACTTAAACCTAACTAACCTAAGGACATCACACACAGCCATGCCCGAGGCAAGATTCGAATCTGCGACCGGAGCGGTCGCGCGGTTCCAGAGTGAAGCGCTTAGAACCGCTCGGCCATACCGGCCGGCTTAGTATTGTCAGTGTTCAGTATTGTTGACATATCTGATAGGGTATACAAGGGGCGTTAACAGCGTCTGATGTTAAGTGATCACTATCGCGTAGACGGAGATGCCGCGAATAAGTTGAAATGCCTGAGGTAGCAGGCCAGAGCGGGTTAGGTTGTCGAAAGGGGCCAAAATGAGGTTGCTGTCAGTTGCACTCAACATACAAACTTTATTTGTCCACACACAGTATTACACAAGAATGCAAAACACTCAAACTTGTAATCGATCACCTTTATTAACCTTACATCGGCTGAAGGCCACACTCAAAATCCAAGACGCAATGCTTAAGTAAGAAATTGACATAGAAGGCTCTTCTGGAGGTGTTACCCAAAAATATTTTCTAAATCTTCAATCTAAACAGGGTGAAGGCCTCAGCACTTTAATTTTAACGGAACTCGGCTGGAGGCCACACATTAAGTAATGAGAAGCGTTTCAATCCAAGACAGAAGGCCTTATTTTAAAACAACTGAAGCAAATTCGGCTGAAGGCCCCATACAAAACATCACAATCGTATGCCCTAAGGGCAAGACAAGAACGTTGATTTAGGATACGTAAAAATTCGGCTGAAGGCCACACATCGTGACAATAATTTAACGGACTTAAAAGATTTGATGTAAAATTCGGCTGAAGGCCCCTGTAAGAACAACAATCTCACGTCTTAAGAGCAAGACAAGAACATTAATTCAGGAAATACAAAAACTCGGCTGAAGGCCGCATATCAACCAAATGACTAAAACTCCAACAGGGAAGTTACTATGTAACAAACACGGAACAGCGCTCAGAAGTTTCCAAGAGTCGACCTGGAACTATAACACTAACGGCCGTTTAGGCGAGACAGGCAGCCTGACCAACAATCTCTTAATCGGAAGGCAACCCAACCGCTAGACAGCCGACGAATCAACCACCTACCTGATTTCGGTCACCAGACAAACGGCACTACAACCAAAACGCCAGTGAGGCGAAGAGACCAGTAACATTCGTATTCAAATATTGGTGTGTTAATAAGCCTAGGTACAACAGCTACTGACATACATGAACATCGCAACGGCTGTGGAACTACACGCCGTGGCGGACAGCATCAACACGGTAAAAAAACACTCACTCGCTTCTCTGTCGCAGCCGACCAACTGGCTACTGCAGTACGCAGACAGCATTACGGCATTTAAAGCATTGCTCAGTCGTACTGACACGGGGTATACAGTGTTGCACGAAACACTGCCACAAGAAATTCGAACACTCGTAAAACGAGTCACGGAGTAGAACAAATCACCGGCGGACACACAAACAAACCCGACGGACGGTCGGTGACGAAACAAACGTCGTCTGACCAGACGACCGACCAACAAACAACCAAAGTCGATGGCACTCAAATAATGTGCGTCCGCTGTCCCTCCTGAACTGGGAGACACGGCGATTCGGGCACACTGGCTCGGACCCAATCACGCAGAGGTAACTCTTGCCCATTGGCCACGACGTCTCCGCACAAAAAGGAACCGAGCCACGTCCAGCAAGATGACACAGTGACGAGGCCCAGAAACGGTCAAAAGACCAAACACACGTCGCCCAAAGAGGCGACCAACGGTCGATCCCGCTGTCATCTCCGTCCGTCGGACAGTTCATCCAGTGTCGCGAGCGGTCGGCGAGTACTGGCTGTCCGCGCCTCCCTAGCGCTCCGTCCCAGTCTGCTGCTACTTCCTTACTGCATTTCTGCCGCGTTCCAACTCCAACCGCTGCAGGTCGGATCTCTCGCCACGACACACCACGACCAGGAAGTAATAACCGTCCAGCAAAGATAATACGACAGGGCAAATATCGATACGCGCTGCTGCTGCCACTCACGGGTAGGCAAGACAGTAATTCAGTGACACCAGTAATTGAAATTTAAAATGACGAGGAGGCCTTACGGTAAAACAATATGTTAAATAGTAGATGGCCCGAACACGAAAAATTCACGGCTCATAAGTGTGAGACAGCATTATCAGCATCTAACAGAGTTTGACCCCATTGTGGCACTCCATTTGGCGGACTAGTCTAATCGTGCAGCATCCAGATTTGATGGGAATTCAAATGTGACAGTGGCCCGAAGATTTACTGCAGGGGAAATTGAGGACGTCAAGGTTGCAGTCGGTAGGGTCTGAAAACCACAAAGGAGGATCGCCGTATTGTGCACAAAGTACATCTCGTTCACGTCTGAGAATAAGTATCGGACTCCCTGCAGTAATCTGTGTCATCTCGCACCACTAGTCGAAGACTAGCAGCAGCTGAACTAGGGAATTACCTTCCAATATATAGGCTGCCGTTAACACCGTAACGGAAACAGTTGCGTTTTTGGTAGTGCTCTCACCAAAAATTATGGAGTAATATTGAATGACGTCGCATTGTGGTCCGCAGTTGCGCTTACCCTAGATGTTCACCGTTGGCGAGTACTGTGGCGACATAGGGAGAGGTCCCATTCTTCCAGTGCTTTTGAGAGGAATGGCGATTTTACTACTGGCATCATGGTGTGTGGAGCCATCTGGATTGACTTCGGGTGGCGATTGAGGAAACTCTAACGCACAATGGTATGTTACGAACATCCAGCGTCCTCATGAGTTGCCTTTCATGTGACAATATCGAGGAACCATTTTCCAACAGGACAATGCTCGTAGACAGGTTTTTAGTTTGGTTCATCATGTAATAATTACATTGAGGTAACAAAAGTAGTAGCATAACTCCTCATAATATGTCGGAGTTCCTTTTAGGCGGCGTAGTGCAGCAACTCTACGTGGCATGGACTCGACAAGTCTTTGGAGGTCACCTGCCTCTATAGCCGTCCGTTACTGCGAAAGCGTTGTTGTGCACAATGTTCTATGAGATTCATACTGGCCGATTTGGGAGGAGCCAGCCGGTGTGGCCGTGCGGTTCTAAGCGCGTCCGTTTGGAACCGCGTGACCGCTACGGTCGCAGGTTCGAATCCTGCCTCGGGCATGGATGTGTGTGATGTCCTTAGGTTAGTTAGGTTTAAGTAGTTCTAAGTTCTAGGGGACTGATGACCTCAGTAGTTAAGTCCCATAGTGCTCAGAGCCATTTAAACAATTTTTTTTTTTATCTGGGTGGACAAATAATTCGGTCGAACTGTCCAGAACGTTCTTTGAACGAATCGTGAACAATCGTGGCCCTGTGGTATGGCCCATTGTCATCCACAAGCATCCCGTTGTTGTTTGGGAACATGAAATCCATTAACGGCCGTAAATGGTCTGCAGGCAGTCCAACATAACCATTTACAGTCAGTGACTGGTTCAGTTGGACCAGGGGACCCAGTCCGTTCCAGCCCTTATGGAGCAGTGGCTTGTTGACAACTTTGGTCCATGGCTTCATGGGGTCTGCGCCACACACACTCGAACTCTACCATCATCTCTTACGTCCGCAGCTCGTGGTCGAGTGGCTAGCGTTGCTGCCTCTGGATCAAGGGGTCCGGCTTCGATTCCCAGTCGGGATGGGGATTTTCTCTGCCTGGGGCTGGGTCTTGGTGTTGTCCTCATCATTTCATCATCGTCATAATCATCATCATCCGTGACAATGGCAAGATTGGACTGTGTAGAAAAGTTGGACTGTAATAATTAGGACTTTGTACGGGCGCTGATGACTGCGCAGTTGAACGCCTTGCAAACCAAACTTCACCATCAAACAACATCTTTTACCAACTGAAATTGGGACCCATCTAACCAGGCCACTTGTTTTCCAGTCGTCTACGATTCAACCGCTGTGGTCACGAGCCCAGGAAAAGCGCCTCAGGCGATGTCGACCTGTTAGTAAAGGAACTCACGTCGGTTGTCTGCTGCTGTAGCCCATTAGCGCCGAATTTCTCCACAGTGTCCTAACTGGTACATCCCATATTGTTTTTTTGCAGCTATTAGACGCAGTGATGTTTGTCTGTTAGTACTAGAAACTCTACGCAAACGTCGGTGCTCTTGGTCATTAAGTGAAGGCCACTGCGTTGTCCGTGCTGATGGGTAACGCCTCAAATTTTTGTATTCTCGGCGCACTCTTGACAGTGCGGGTCTCGTAATATTGAATTCTCTAATGATTTCCGAAACTGAATTTCCCGTGCGTCTAGCTACAACAACCGTTCCGCGTACAAAGTTGTTATTACCTGTCGTGCGGCCATAATCACGTGGGAAACCTCTTCAAAACAATCTCCCGAGTATAAATGACAGCTTCGCCAATGCGTTGCCCTTTTATGCTTTGTGTAGGCCACTCTAGCGCTGTCTGAATATGTGTATGTCGGTATCCAATGACTTTTGTCATAGTTTAATTTGGAAATTTGTGGGACCAAATTGCTTAGGTTATCGGTCCCTAAGCATACTGAAAGGTAGCTACACTGATCCACAGCGCCAGAGAGTTTTGTTTCGCCGCCTCCACTGGCAGTGATTATTGAGAAGTAGCGGAGGGCAGTGCTTGTTGAGAACTCGTAGTAGGCAGTTTTGTTGAGAAGTAGCGGAGTGCAGTGCTTGTCGAGATGTGGCAGTAGTCAGTTCTTGTTGAGATGTGGTAGTAGCGAGTCGGTGTGGAGATATTGTAATCATTAGAGTGCTTTTCATCAACATAAATGAAGGTAACAAACTCCTTTTCTTTTTTTTTTTCGTTATTTCAATGTCCTGAATAATGCGTCATTACAGGTTCAGTCAACAAAGCATCTGGCTTGTGTTCCTGTATTAGAGTGTAATTCTGGTTTTCTTGTGCAATTATACTATTTCTATTTTTTTAAATTACTTCAGTATAAATGATGTTTAAAATTTCTTGTCTTATTGAAGAAGAACCGTGCCAGATGTGTACGTTGAATCACACTTCCACACACAGAACAGTTACACTTCTGCTTTGTTGTTGCGTTGGTTTTATAGCTGCTGGGGACTTAATTAATTAATTGTGTTAACGAAAATTTTCATTTCATTCTTTGTTGTTGTTCCATGTAGTCAGATTGCGTACAAAAACTAGTCAGGGCCAACCGTTTACGAGACTTCGTAATCGGACATACAGCTACGAAAAATAAAAAATTATTTTCATTTATTCAATTAAGCCCCCATGCACGTGGCGACCGCTGCTTCGGATCGTCCCTTGGAATTCTTCTGATTGTAAAAATAGTAGACAGTAGTATTGTTGTAGTAATTTGTAGTTTAGTAATTGTAGTCTATATTGCATGTGTTGATTTGGTAATTGTCATTCTTCTAATGGTATTTTTTTTTCAGAATTTAATTTTGTTGTCTTGTATACGCGTTTGACAATTTAGTGCAATTATTTCAATTGTTCGTTAATCGTGTTTGAGGGAAACATTTCGTGTGGATGGTATTGTTGGAGATAAGGAGGCATTGTGTGTAATTTTCGTACAGTGACGAGTTTTGTATGTTTTGTAAATGATTACGCGATCGATGAAAAAGTCAAAAATGATGGATAGTCAGAATGACGAAATTGTTGACATGGCGAACTCGCCAACACAGGGGAACAGTATGATGAATAATGAAGTGGAAAACAATTTAATAAGTCGGGAAAATAGTCCGGAACCATTTCAAAATTTTTCTCAATTAGAAAATTCGCAGAATACGAGATTAACGATAGAAGATTCTGAAATAGTATCGAACACAGATAGCTTTACAGCTATGACGAAAGAAGTTGGTTTCGCGGGAAATGTTAGGGGCGAAAAGAATTTCGAACAAGTGAATATGGAGCAGTTGATGAGTGCAATATTAAATTTACGATCTGAATTAAAAACAGATAGGGGAACAATGGAAACACGGTTAGACTCACTGGGATCACAGTTGGGATATAAATTTAAAACAGATATGGAAACAATAGAAACACGGTTAGATTCACGAATAGGGACATGTTTCAAAAACATGAAAGATGAATTAAAGAAAGAAATCAGAGAAGAAGTACAACCGATTTTGAATGCTCACAATAATAGATTAATTGCAGTAGAGATTAGACAAAGGGAACAGGATAGAGAACAGGAAGAAAGAGATCGCGCGATAGTACAGAAATTTTCAGAGTTAAATTTACAACGTGCACACGATAAGGAAGAAATATTTGAGAGAATCGAGGAATCCGTACCAAATGACAGAATAAATAATCTAACACAACAATATGAACAGTTAACTACCAGATGTGTTAATACTGAAACCCGAGTCACGACACTTACGGAAGACGTAAATAAACAGAAAGAACAAATAGGTGAGATATCGGAAAGAGTTGAGGAGATTTCAGATAAATTGACAAGTCTGAGTTTAAATGGGGACAGAGATTCAGATGATACAGCACCATTGCCATTTGCAGAAACCGAAGAGTACCAGAACATAAATAAGCATGTTGAAAATCAGGGAAAATTTAATGAACGCGTTAAAAGGGAAGTTGAGGCATTACGAAAGCAAGTGAAACAAATTGAAGGCGAAATCGTAGGAAAAGATAGCAGAAGAAATTTAGAATCACAGATACCAGAGGGCTTTGAAGAAAGTAATTTGTTTCGTGTACGGGATGCAACAAGAGAGCGCCCTGCGCGTGAATTTAACAATAATCAACATTGGGACTGGGACAGACGCGGTAGGTCTTTGTCGCCACGAGGCGAAAACTTTGACTATAAACACTTTTTGACTGTTCGGAAATTTAAGATCTTCCGCAATTCTAAGAATGACATACATCCATGTTCATGATTAGATCAATTTATGTACGCACTTCCGCCAAATTTGCCACTAAGTCAGAAACTGGAAATTATGTGCGGCTATTAAAGTCCTCAGGGGATTCACTACTCTAAGTGAATATGTGCCGTAGCGTGCATAGGGCCCCAAGCTGTAGTGGTGCTATTTCCCTTTTAGTTTTCTGCACCGCTGCCTACTCTTTTACTATTCTTTGCATCTGTCAAACCAACTCTTCGACTATCAATCTATCTAGAGAGTAAGTAAACAATAACCGGATATGACTATTTTACCTAAAAGTGATTTCGGAAATTATCGTTTGGACTTACTGTACCTTCAGCAGCATTCATTCGTAGTTTAAACGAAATTTTACCTGTTTATCTTCGTGGCAATATTACTTCTTATGTTGACGATATTCTCATTGCTAAACGTTCTTGGAGTGAGCATAACAAAATTTTGGATTCATTATTACGTATTTTTGCAAGAGTTGGCATTACAGTGAACTTGGAAAAATCTGAATTTGGTCGTTCACAGGTGAAATTTCTTGGTCGCATTATTTCTACAAAAGGTATTCTTCCTGATCCAGAAAAATTACACGCTATTCGTAATTATGCTGTTCCTACCACAAAACGTGAGGTTCGTAGTTTCCTTGGTGTCTGTAATTTTCTTAGACGCTTTGTTAAATTGGACGATTTGGCCACACCTCGTTTATGTGAACTATCCGGAAAGAATTCTAATTGGTGTTGGGAAGCTCAATCAGAATTTGAACAACTTCGTGATGCTTTAGTTGCTGCTCCACTTCTTTCACATCCGGACTTATCTAAAGATTTTTGTTTGGCGACGGACTCATCATACAAAGGCCTAGGTGCACATTTATTTCAAGAGATAGAAGAAAACGGCGTTGTAGTACAGAAGACTATTGCATTTGGAAGTCGTGTTCTCTCTAAATCAGAAAAGAATTATTCGATTACGGAACTTGAAGCTTTGGCTGTTGTTTGGGCTTTCACAAAATTTCGCATATTTTTGTATGGCAGACATACTAAGGTTTACACCGATCATCGAGCTCTGGAATTTCTTATGTCGACAAAATTAACTCATGGTAGATTGTCACGATGGGCGTTGTACCTACAGGAATTTGATTTTAGTATTGTTTACATACAGGGTTCTTCAAATATTATTGCCGATGCTTTATCACGTGCACCTACGGGTTTGAAACAAAGTGCTGAAGAGGACTGCAAAGAAAACAAGTATTGTTTGATGTATATTCAAGGTGTTGCGTTTGAGAACTTTATTTTGTCTTCGTTCCAGGACATCGCTAAGGAGCAAAATAAGGATCCAATCTGGAAGGACATTAAGGAGAAGTGGAGGAGAAAGGAAAGCGTAGCGATTAGACAGCATTATTTAGTTCGCAATGACATTCTTTTTAAACGAAAATCGGTCGACAACTCTGTTTGGTTAGTTTGTATTCCTGATGAGTGGGTTAATAAGCTGATTTGATATACGCATTTCAGTTATGCACACTTTGGTCCCAGAAAATGCTTTCATAAATTAGGAGAAAATTGCTACTTCAGTAATATGGAAAAACGTATTCGATCTGTTCTGGCCAAATGCAAATTATGTCAAAAGGCTAAGCCGCCAACTATTTCTCACAGAGCACCGTTGTTTCCTATCATTCCAGCGAAATTAAAGGACATGGCTGCAGTCGATTTGTTCGGTCCAGTGGTTCGTTCTACTAATGGTTTTGCGTACATTTTCGTAGCAGTGGAGTTGACATCAAAATATGTGTGTTTTACACCTTTACGCAAAGCAACAGCTCGTTCAGTATCTAACACTTTCATTAACCATTTTCTTAAAGAAGTTGGTCATGTTGATAAGGTTATATCAGATAATGGATCACAGTTTCGGTCTAAAATTTGGCTTCGTACCCTACGGCGTCGTAAAATTAAACCAATTTTCATTTCACTTTTTCACCCTCAATCTAACGCTTCAGAGAGATGGATGAAGGAAATCAATAAATTGTGTTGTCTTTATTGTCATCAGAATCACAGAACGCGGGATGAGTATCTTCATATTTTTCAAAACATTCTGAATGAACTTCCTAATGACTCAACTTCTTTACCGCCTATAGTGATATTAAAAAACAAAGCACCGACAAATCGCATTTTTGAAATCATTCCTTTTCCGCCTTCACGGAAACTGTGGCATTCTGAAGTTGTGAACATGGCTCTGCAAAATATTGCATCTGCAGCTGCTAGAAGAGAGAAATCAGCTAAACATCCTGGTCGTTTAAAAACTTTTTCAGTTGGCCAAAAGGTGTTAATTAAGTCTCATCGTTTGTCTCACAAAGGCAAAGGCTTGTGTCGCAAATTTTTTCTGCTTTATAACGGTCCATATAGAATTCGCATAATTATTCATGATAACACTGTTGAAGTAGAAACTCATAAATCACGACGCTCTAAGGGAATACATCATATATCAAACGTTAAAATTTTTGTGGAATGACATACTTTCGAGAAACCAACAGTTATACGTAAACATGCAGAGAATACCAGGATACCGCGCTGTGTTTTGGCGGCGGCATATACTCAAAGCAACAGTCAAGTCTGCGCGCCGCACAAGGCAGTCGTTGATCGCAAACAATTGCTTCCTACGTCACGAGCCTACAGCTGATCGAGCGCTCAGTGCGAATGCACTGACAGCCGTAAACAAATACACAGTCTAATTTCTCCGACTAAATTCAGTATAAAGCTATAGTGACTTGATGAATTATGTTATTAACGTTCAGTGTTTTTCAGGATACGGTTGTATAAAATACTGTATTTAAGAACTTCAGGAGAATTCTGTGTGTCTCCGACGTTAAGAGGACTTGCTATCGAGAAAATTTCAGAAAGAGTGTAATTTCCAAGAAGAAAACAATAAACTAAAAAGGTAACTATTAATTGAGTTTATTTTTTCAGGTAACATATTTCCACTTAGGTACGTACTTTAGACGCAATTTGCTGCTCGCAATTACGTGATTCATACTTTGTGCTAATTTCATGTTCTATGAATTTACTTGTGAAGCGACGTGCTTGCGTACATTTGCTGATTTTTGTCAATGTTTTATTAATGAACAGGGTTGTTATTTGTATATATTATGCATCGCTTGGCTGCAATGCTTTTTCACTGATGTCATATTTTTTTATTATGTGTCTGCTGTGCTTATTTATTTAAATTATAATTGTCACCTGATTAGTTGTGCTGATATGTATGTAGGTTATACTTTGTGATTTATCTGCTTGCGCCTTCATGTTTACTTATTAAGATTACATATGAACATTTATTTGCTTATGCTGATATGATGCTAATGACTTGTTTATTACGTAAGATATATGTTTGCTGTTATGAGTATGGATTGCATATTTATACATTTCTGTTTGTTGTCATAACTACTCTTTAATTTGGTATATAGAAATGCTGATATACTGTGTACAAACATAGAGTTTAGGTCACACTATGGTATTAATTATAGATTGTTCGCTTGGCAGAGCCTCGTTGTAAGAATTGTGCTGCATCCACTTGTTGACATTCTGTTCTCTACTGGTATATTTACTCGCTATTGCATGTTTCGCTTACGCTCAGTGCCTTGTATTTTTAAGATAGGAAAATGAACTGCTATAATTCGACATAAACGACATTAGTACAAGAAACTTCATAGAAGTCACATGAGCCAGGGGTTTTATGGAAGCTGTATAAATGTATGCTAATAGGAAGGAAGCTAGCGACATGACATACCAAAACTAGGTTTAGACCATTGACAGTTATTACACTGCATTTTTCGTGAGCAATTGAAATAGGAAGTGACACTTGACACAAGAAATACTCCACATGTTTGCTTCTGTTTGCCATAATTCTTGAAGTGGTGTACACACTGTGAAATATTATGATCATTCGCACTCCGTAATCGTACTTAATTACTGAGAGTTATTCGAACTAAGTCTGTTAGAGGTCATGTATGCATTTCTTTTATTTAATGATGGACAAGGTAACCAAAATCCATCTTATAATTTATAATGAGTAGAAGATTTGGGTCAGATGGATTACACAGAGGTTGTGTGTTGACAGTGTGTCTTCGGATTGTATGGGATGATGAGGTTTGCATTAGGATTTTATCTGTACTTGTTCGAGGAGACTGACTAGAGGAAAGAGTTGTTATGGAAGTGAAATGATATTGGCGATAAGGTTTATATGTGTCGACGTATTGAAGAGGTATTATTGAGGTATTGAGATTATATGAAGTTGATGATTATTGGAGTTTTTGTGGACAAGAGGTAAGGTAAATGATATTCATGAGAAGATTTATATGTATCGATGTAAGAGGTATTATTGAAGTATTGAGATCATGTGATGCTGATGATTATTGGAGTTTTGGTGGATAAGAGGTAAAGTAAGTGAGGTGAATATTTTTTTTTTGTTGGTCTATATGGAACAAGGAGGATGAAGATAGCAGACTAGAACACTCAAGTAGAAGGAAGATTGTCTACACACACTTTGTTAAATCAATAAGCAGTACATATTTTTTTTTTTTTTTTTTTTTTTTTTTTTTTTTTTTTTTTTTTTTAGAGAGGAAGTAATTGCATATCTTGGCTCACTGACAGTTGTTCAGCAACCGTACATTTTGATCTGGCTTGGCATACATTGGTCTTGACATGATGACTATGATGTTGACTTAACTATTATTGACTGTTATACATTGCTGCCACTACTACTTGATACACATGATGAACATCAAATTTTGACAGAATTGCATTTACACAGTTAACACTATTCAATTACACAGTAGTACTTAATGTGGATGAAAGATGAGTGAGTGTGTTTTCCTTTCCTAATCCTACCCACCTGTCTCCTAAATATTATTTTATTTGTTTGTAGTGGCTTGCACTGACACCCATAAATATTATAGGTTTACTGATATTTGAGTATTTGTAATAGTTAATATGACAATTATCTGATATCGTTTGTGTGTTTATTAGAATTTGTATGTTTAGTGTAAGAGCATTGAGAATAATTTTGTAAAAGCATTTGTATGTGCATTCAAACTATTGTTCATGCCTGAACTGTCTGATTAGTGATGGTGAATATTATGAACTGTTACCTGCACTTGTTCAACATTGATGTGTGACACTTAGAAATGTTTAATTTCTGCTGATGAACTATGTGATTAGTGATAGTGAATATTATGGACTGTTACCTGCACTTTTTCAACATAATGGGTGCCACTCAGAAATGATTAATTTCTGCTGATGAACTGTGTGATTAGGACAGTGAATATTATGGACTGTTACTTGTACTTTTTCTACATGATTGGTGCCACTAGGACATGTTTAATTTCTGCTTATAAACTCTGATGAACAGTGTGATCAGTGATAGTGAATATTATGGACTGCTGTCTGCACCTGCTCAACACTGCTGTGTGCCACTGATGGACTGCTTGTACTGAAATAATGTCACTTGTTGGTTTCTGCACCTGTTCAACATTGCTGGGTGCCACTAGTGGAACTGCTTCTGCTGAGAAATGTGACTTGTTGCTGTGTGTACCTGCTCAACATTGCTGGGTGGCCCAGATGGAACTGCTTCTACTGAAATGACGTCACTTGTTGGTGTCTGCACCTGTCAACATTGCTGGGTGCCACTGATGAACTGCTTCTACTGAAATAATGTCACTTGTTGCTGTCTGCACCTGCTCAACATTGCTGGGTGCCACTGATGGACTGCTTCTACTGAAATGATGTCACTTGTTGGTGTCTGCACCTGTTCAACAATGCTGGGTGCCACTAATGGAACTGCTTCTACTGAAATAATGTCACTTGTTGCTGTCTGCACCTGCTCAACATTGCTGGGTGCCACTGATGGACTGCTTCTACTGAAATGATGTCACTTGTTGGTGTCTGCACCTGTTCAACAATGCTGGGTGCCACTAATGGAACTGCTTCTACTGAAATAATGTCACTTGTTGCTGTCTGCACCTGTTCAACATTGCTAGGTGCCACTGATGAACTGCTTCTACTGAGATAATGTCACTTGTTGGCGTCTGCACCTGCTCAACATTACTGGGTGCCACTGATGAACTGCTTCTACTGAAATAATGTCACTTGTTGCTGTCTGCACCTGCTCAACATTGCTGGGTGCCACTGATGGACTGCTTCTACTGAAATGATGTTGCTTCTTGCTGTCTGCTCCTGTTCAACATTACTGGGTGCCACAGATGGAACTGCTTGTACTAAAATGATGTCACTTGTTGGTGTTTGCACCTGTTGACCATTGCTGGGTGCTGCTGCTGGAACTATCAACTATTTTTTTTTAATAATTAAAAGTATTTTATGTGAACATTTCTATAAACTGATTTTTTGTGTATTGTGTAAACTATTATGTAAAGCCACATGTATGAAAGAATTTGTATTGCTTACTGTATTTTATATATTAGGTTATTGAACGGTCAGTGCAAAGCCAAAATTTTATCTAATTATGTGATATTTACGTATTAATATTATCTTTTATTTTTGTCTGTATTTTTTTGACGAATTTGGTGGTATTTTCACCACCAATGCTGGCAAAAATACCATCAAATTCTAGCCCGTGGAGGAAGGGCATATGAAAGGTGGCTACACTGAGCCACAGCGCCAGAGAGATTTGTTTCGCCGCCTCCACTGGCAGTGATTATTGAGAAGTAGCGGAGGGCAGTGCTTGCTGAGAACTCGTAGTAGGCAATTTTGTTGGGAAGTAGCGGAGTGCAGTGCTTGTCGAGATGTGGCAGTAGTCAGTTCTTGTTGAGATGTGGTAGTAGCGAGTCGGTGTGGAGATATTGTAATCATTAGAGTGCTTTTCATCAACATAAATGAAGGTAACAAACTCCTTTTCTTTTTTTTTTTTCGTTATTTCAATGTCCTGAATAATGCGTCATTACAGGTTCAGTCAACAAAGCATCTGGCTTGTGTTCCTGTATTAGAGTGTAATTCTGGTTTTCTTGTGCAATTATACTATTTCTATTTTTTTAAATTACTTCAGTATAAATGATATTTAAAATTTCTTGTCTTATTGAAGAAGAACCGTGCCAGATGTGTACGTTGAATCACACTTGCACACACAGAACAGTTACACTTCTGCTTTGTTGTTGCGTTGGTTTTATAGCTGCTGGGGACTTAATTAATTAATTGTGTTAACGAAAATTTTCATTTCTTTCTTTGTTGTTGTTCCATGTAGTCAGATTGCGTACAAAAACTAGTCAGGGCCAACCGTTTACGAGACTTCGTAATCGGATATACAGCTACGAAAAATAAAAAATTATTTTCATTTATTCAATTAAGCCCCCATGCAATACACATTACTTAATCTAACTTAAACTAACTTACGCTAAGGACAACACACACACCCATGCCCGAGGGAGGACTCGAACCTCCACCGGGACCGGCCGCACAATCCATGACTGAAAAGTTAGAGAGTAGTGTTTGCTACAGAATATTACTCTTTGTGCAAGAGAGTCGAAATACAGAGTGCGATTATTAGCTGTCGAGCAGAGGGACTGTGGCTGTCGAAGATATTACGAACATCGGGCTCAGTGGAATGACAAAACATGATTCGACATTGCAGATGTGGAGCAATGTACCCAAACCAAGATTAAATGAGTGCACCAAGCAGCATATGGCCAGGTAACATGAAATTGGTTTTTGCAGCAGAACAAAACAGTTTTCATCATATTCGTGGGAGCAGGAAGGACGAGATTAGTGTTTAATAGCCTGTCGACATCGAGGTCATTAGAGAGGGACTACAAGCTCGGATTAGGGAAGGATAGAGAAGGAAAGCGGGCGAGACCTTCCGACTGAACGATCCCTGCATTTGCCGTAAATGATGTAGGAAAATCGCGGAAAACCTAAATCAGGATGGCTGGACAGGGGTTTGAACCGTCGTCCTCCCGAATGCGAGTCCAGTGTACTAACCACTGCTCTACCCTCCTCGGCATCATATTCGTGCTTCATCTGAAAACATGTAGCGAGCTATACCGGCCTGTCTGCGCTGTAACACTGCAACAGTTACGATGAAAGGTGGCAAACTGGCCATTAGCCTACCGGCTGACGGACTGGATTAATCGTCAGCACTTTTACTGCACACCAGATACTCCAACAAAGAATATGTGGTGGTGATCGAAAAATTAGCTGCACCTTAGAGTAAGCCTCAGCGTCATACTGCACTGCGAGAAAAAGTAGTAGGACAATTTCACGCTCTCATACACGCACCTAATGTCAGAAAATAGCTCTCAGCTATCAACAATTACACATACCTGACAATTTCAGTCAGTCATGTATAATGAATTTATAGCTACACATTTGAGTCTTAAATAAATCAGCGTTATAATTAACTTACATCCCACAAAATTGGAGATGTTATAATTTTGTATTTTCCAAATAGTCACTGTGAACGCCAAATTTAAGAAACGAATGACCTTTTATCATTTTCTATATGTCCTCGCGGATGTAACGTTGTTTGCCAATTTGCAGTTTTAATGTTTCTGCAGTGATTCTAAATGTGAGCTTACAAATTTATTTCTGCAGATTGTATTAATTATTAATATTACTACTGTAACTGAGGTTGTATGTTTGGATGTTATTAGGAAATCGAGGGTAATGTAAGAGTGGGTGGTTGACAAAACCAGAAGCTGTTTTATATAGATCACACAAATCTATCATATAATATTATGATCGATTGTCATATGAATGATTAGTCCATTAAATTTCGGGCATGCGGGCACTGGACTCAGCAATTTTTAAACCAACGTTCTTCTGGAGGTACGTGGACGACACATTGGTGGTATGGCCCCATGGGATGGATGAATTAAATCGATTTCTTGATCATTTGCCGGCCGGAGTGGCCAAGCGGTTCTAGGCCCTACAGTGTGGACCCGCGCGACCACTACGGTCGCAGGTTCGAATCCTGCCTCGGGCATGGACGTGTGTTATGTCCTTGGGTTGGTCAGGTTTAAGTAGTTCTAAGTTCTAGGGGACTGATGACCTCAGATGTTAAGTCCCATAGTGCTCAGAGTCATTTGAACCATTTCTTCTTGAGCATTTGAATTCCATCCATGCTAGCATTAAACTTACTATGGAAATAGAAAAAGACGGCTGCCTCCCCTTTTTGGATGTTGTCGTTCGCCGTAAGGGTGATGGCACATTAATACTGTGTTACGATGATCTTCCGGCCCCCCACGAAGATTGCAGCTTTCCTCGGCTCTGTGAAGGATGATTTACAGCTTCGGAAAGCTGGTGTGTATCAGATTCCTTGCGGAAATTGTGAGAAGTCGTACACAGGTCAAACAACACGCACCGTTCATGTGGTGGTGCGTCGAAGATACACACGCTTATTACAGCCAGACAAGTCAGCTGTGGCCGAACATTGTATTGATACAGGGCATCCCATGAATTACAGTGATATGAAGATTTTAACCTTCATCTCTTCTTCTTAGAAATATGTCTTCAAGGAAGCTAAAGAGATTAGATTAGCTAATAATTTAATAAATATAATGGTTTTAATTTGGACAAAGCATGGAATCCGGCTCTTAGGGTAATTAAACTGCAGACAAGTCGTCATGGTGTCACCACCGCCGATCATACCTCGATAAGCGAATCGAATGTCTGTGCCGGCCGGGGTGGGCGAGCGGTTCTAGGCGCTACAGTCTGGAACCGCGCGACCGCTAAGATCGCAGGTTCGAATCCTGCCCCGGGCATGGATGTGTGTGATGTCCGTTGGTTAGTTAGGTTCCAAGGGAGTGATGACCTCAGAAGTTAAGTCCCATAGAGCTGAGAGGCATTTGAACCATCTGAATCCCTGTACGTCATCGCCATAGGCGGCGCATGTGTAAACGTTTTTCTCTACCACCGACCAGCATCTGTGACCTGCATGCGCAGTACCGCCGCGGTGGAGCAAATAAGGCAGCGCTTGGCATCTTGTCGTCAGTCTTGTGACTCACTCTGAAGGATGGCCGGACGATACGCGGCCGAAATATCAGTGCAGGAAATTTTATTTGCGCGGCTGCGTGCGCCTCCTCCGCCTCCTCTCATCCTACCGATGGAGCTGGACCCGCCCACGCCGCAGCCCCTTCTACAACGTGGTATGGGCCTTGGGGGGTGGATGTCTACCCTTCTGGGCGTTTCCCTATGCAAGGAATTGCTCTAAAATATTGTTCTACATGACATCAGGGAATCGATATACACTCCTGGAAATGGAAACACATTGACACCGGTGTGTCAGACCCACCATACTTGCTCCGGACACTGCGAGAGGGCTGTACAAGCAATGATCACACGCACGGCACAGCGGACACACCAGGAACCGCGGTGTTGGCCGTCGAATGGCGCTAGCTGCGCAGCATTTGTGCACCGCCGCCGTCAGTGTCAGCCAGTTTGCCGTGGCATACGGAGCTCCATCGCAGTCTTTAACACTGGTAGCATGCCGCGACAGCGTGGACATGAACCGTATGTGCAGTTGACGGACTTTGAGCGAGGGCGTATAGTGGGCATGCGGGAGGCCGGGTGGACGTACCGCCGAATTGCTCAACACGTGGGGCGTGAGGTCTCCACAGTACATCGATGTTGTCGCCAGTGGTCGGCGGAAGGTGCACGTGCCCGTCGACCTGGGACCGGACCGCAGCGACGCACGGATGCACGCCAAGACCGTAGGATCCTACGCAGTGCCGTAGGGGACCGCACCGCCACTTCCCAGCAAATTAGGGACACTGTTGCTCCTGGGGTATCGGCGAGGACCATTCGCAACCGTCTCCATGAAGCTGGCCTACGGTCCCGCACACCGTTAGGCCGTCTTCCGCTCACGCCCCAACATCGTGCAGCCCGCCTCCAGTGGTGTCGCGACAGGCGTGAATGGAGGGACGAATGGAGACGTGTCGTCTTCAGCGATGAGAGTCGCTTCTCCCTTGGTGATAATGATGGTCGTATGCGTGTTTGGCGCCGTGCAGGTGAGCGCCACAATCAGGACTGCATATGACCGAGGCACACAGGGCCAACACCCGGCATCATGGTGTGGGGAGCGATCTCCTACACTGGCCGTACACCACTGGTGATCGTCGAGGGGACACTGAATAGTGCACGGTACATCCAAACCGTCATCGAACCCATCGTTCTACCATTCCTAGACCGGCAAGGGAACTTGCTGTTCCAACAGGACAACGCACGTCTGCATGTATCCCGTGCCACCCAACGTGCTCTAGAAGGTGTAAGTCAACTACCCTGGCCAGCAAGATCTCCGGATCTGTCCCCCATTGAGCATGTTTGGGACTGGATGAAGCGTCGTCTCACGCGGTCTGCACGTCCAGCACGAACGCTGGTCCAACTGAGGCGCCAGGTGGAAATGGCATGGCAAGTCGTTCCACAGGACTACATCCAGCATCTCTACGATCGTCTCCATGGGAGAATAGCAGCCTGCATTGCTGCGAAAGGTGGATATACACTGTACTAGTGCCGACATTGTGCATGCTCTGTTGCCTGTGTCTATGTGCCTGTGGTTCTGTCAGTGTGATCATGTGATGTATCTGACCCCAGGAATGTGTCAATAAAGTTTCCCCTTCCTGGGACACGGTGTTCTTATTTCAATTTCCAGGAGTGTATATTTATGGCAGAAGTAGCTGAATCTAAAAGTTTTGATTGGTCTACATATACATGACTTTATCAGTTCGTGTATTCAGAGTTTTGCACGTCGATATAATTAAAACTTATTACCTTATATATTGTTGGTCATCGATAGAATGTGCTGGTTCGAACAGTGGAAACATTTACAGAAAAAACTGGATGACGTGTATTATTTTGAAACTGAAAATTAGCCCATTTGTACACCTTTACTGTATCCTGCATTACGGTAAAACCGATTTATTCTTCCTGCAGATTGAAACCAACTGTAAGCGCTGTGACACAGAGCAAGAACAGGGAAGTGATCCATGGTCAGATTGTGCTGAATGCCTATTATACTTCTCCCCACTATCTGATGTGGCACTTCTACGTGAATTATTTGAGTGCCACCGTGTTTCTTAAATTCACTTTTCGTCGCTCTAGTAGCTCCATTCTATTCGATAGCACTTTGGCGATTCGTATGTTGGATATACTCGTATGAACTGCAACTGTAGCCTGGAAGTCAAGGAAGGCAGAATCCGGTTACGGTTGTGGACGGAGCCGTAATCAGTTACTATTGGTTCCCTTTTGCAATTACACGCATTTATTTTAAAACGGTAATTCCAGACACAGCAATAAATAAGATATCACACTTTATTAATGAAGGAATAAATAACTAGGTAATTAATAGTGCTTTCAGTGCGTTACAATTTACCAAATGAGCATAAAATACAGACACAGCAAATAATGTTTTAAAAACAAGTCAAAGTGATCCCAATTAGAATTTTAAGGAAAGTAACCACAGTCACGCCTGAAGGCCTTTAACGCCTAGAACGGCAATTATGAAAGATTTTAACAAACATAGTGTAAAACAGCAATGCAATAGAAAAGGTTAATTTAAACTGATCACCAAACGGGTGAGATAAAATGACGATAAACATGGTAGCACAACCATTTAAACCTGTTGCAACGCCAAGAATGGCAATTATATAAAAAATTTAAAAAAAGTACAGTAAAACAGCAAATACAAAATACAACAGAAATGATTAATTTAAAAGAACAAGCAAATGACCACCAAACGGGTGAGACAAAATTATGGTAAACTTAGTAGCACAATCGTTTAAACCTGCTCTAACCCCAAGAATGGCAATTATATAAAAACGTTTACAAAGATACAGTAAAACAGCAAAGACAACAATAAAACACAAGGGCCAGTCACAGACGGTGCACCAGGAATCGACCTCTGAGTAGGTCCAGCAAAAAACACTTTCGCGAGCGATGAGATAGGCAGCGAAGAGTTGCATTCACTTCACAAGATGGTAATTCACACTAGTGGCAGTCTAACGAATGACTAATTATAATCTTGCTGAGGCTACCTGACGTCCAATAAACCAAATGCAAAGATGCAAAAATACGCCAAAGCCGGAACCGGCATTCTGGACTCTGCCAGCAGAATACTGTGCTTAGAGGGCCCGGAACGAGAAAGGAATCACTACCACCAGAGTAGAAGAATCGCCAACCAACCTACAATCAAGTAAGCTGTCAAAACTACATGCCTCAGTGGACAGCAGTCGCAAGGCGAGGAAATGTATACTGCCGTTACATACACTAATCCCCAGGGCAGGTACGTGGGGCGTTAGCGGCCACGAGGCAGGAAAAATACCGCTGGTTGAACTAAACAAATAGTAACAAACTGAACGCAATAAACGGAAATTACAAGTCCAGGAAAGTTAATCAGATCCACCTTTCCCAAGCACTCCACTCGCTGCTCTTCGCCTCGGCAACACTATGAGCAGCAACACGAATCCAGGTCACTGGAGAATCGGAAGATCTCACACTGGTGGAGGTTTCTCTACTTGCATCTAAAAGCACCCAACGTAAAGCTTGCAGGATCCGGTTTACGACGTGGTCGTGCTCCCTCGTGACCACAGGCCTTCGATCGGGCAGTCCAGCGGTCCCAGTGTGTTTCTCGCGCTGTGCGGACCTGGCTCCTCCTGTGTCCCCAACCGAACTGCACACTGACACGACCCGGAAGAACAACGATGTCGCCCCAAAGATAGGGCCACAGTTACTACATATCAATAACCGCCACCGCTGCCACTAGCGGACAGGCAACGCTTGCAAAACCAAGTGGCGCCAGTCAACACAAGAAGACAAACAATCGCAACCATGTCAACTAAACGGTACCGTCTGGCCTCCAACAGAGGACGGAAACCTACAAACAGCACCAACGCGAACCGCAGCACGGCTCAGCAACTGTTGCTTTTGGCTGACTGTGACACATGCATGTGCAGCGTAATTAGTATTTGTACTGTCGATGAAAATCTATTCCTCGAAATAACCTACCGCTCTTAACCTATCGCTCTAGAAAAGCAAAAAAATAACACTTCAAAAATAAGCAGCAATTGTTTGACTGTCACAGTTTTCGAAGGCTTTAGAATGAACACAAAAGAAACAACATGATGCTATTTGTAAAACAAGATATTTACTACAGTTTTTACCATTTCGATAGGTCATGGGCTGAGGAACACTGGCTGTGCAATACAGTCTCATGTACTTTCCTTTTCTACACTTCAAGTGACTGCTAAATTCTACGAAAAATAACAGCGCACCATTATCCGAATGGGACGGAAACCTGTAGATGTGATTTACATGTACAGCCAAACAAATGATTACAATGTTAGAGAAATTGGATGGTTTATTCAAGAGACATAGTCAATAACACGTTGGCCCATCTCTAGCCCTTAAGCAAACAGTTCTTCACCTTGGCTTTGACTGATAGGGATATGGTGCCAAAATGTAGCCAGCTGACGCGTTAGATCCTCAAAATCCAGATAAATTTGCGGGGACGTCTACATAAGGCTCTAGACGTTCTCAATTGTGGACTGATCCGGCGATCCTGTTGGAGAAGCAGTGGATAGCATTCTATTAAGGGCAAGAAAACGGGCATTGAATACTGTCGACGTATGCTGTGCTGTAAGGTTGTTGCAAATGACATCCAAAGCAGTTTTACTATGAAAAGAAATGACATCCCGACCATCACTGCTGGTTGCCAGGTCCTATGGCGGGCGACATTCCGGTTGGTTGGTGTCTTCGGCCTGCAACCTTCTCAACTAGAGCAGAATTGTCTTCAGTGATGAGCCCCAATATCCAGCAAACTCTTGTCTGGAGACGCCTCGGACAACAGTGGGATATCAACCTGACTGTCGCTCGCCATACGGACCGCTAACCGGAAGTGATCGTCTATAATGCCATTTCTTTTACTAGCAGGACCTCTTTGGCTATCACCTACGACACCCTTGCAACATGGCACTACGTCATACAAGCCGGCATGGGCTTATAGTTCAGTAAGATAATACCCATTCGAAGAGTGCGACAGTTTCTACTGCTTATCGCCGTGCTTGCCAACAGTAATCTGGCCAGCCAGCTCGCCGTTTCTCTCCCCGGTTGAGATCAGCCGGCCGCGGTGGTCTCGCGGTTCTAGGCGCGCAGTCCGGAACCGCGCGACTACTACGGTCGCAGGTTCGAATCCTGCCTCGGGCATGGATGTGTGTGATGTCCTTAGGTTAGTTAGGTTTAAGTAGTTCTAAGTTCTAGGGGACTGATGACCACGGATGTTAAGCCCCATAGTGCTGAGAGCCACTTGAACCACTTGAGATCGTCTGGAGTAGCGTGGGCAGGGCCCTTCAACCACGATCTAACACGCGAGTTGGACAGAATTTGACACGATGTCCCTCAGGGGGATATCCAACAACACTCTCAATCAATGCTAATCTGAATAACAGTGTGCGGAAGGACCAGAGGTGACAAACGGGTTATACGCTTGCCCAAATTGAGCAACTCTTTCTCTTAAATTAAACATTCAGTTTTTTCTGAAAATGCAATCATTTGTTTTTCTGTATATGTACATCACATCTATTCACTTCCGTCCTTTCTAGATAATAATTTCATTTTTTTCTTTTTTCTCTTAGTGTGTACTTTCCTGTAGCGGTGTTCATTAACTGTTTATGCATTGATGTTTATATCTCATGACTTTGTGACGTAATCTTTATCTGCTATTAATAAGTTAGCTTCATTTTCTTCACTTTTTTGTTGGTTTATAAATTTATTCAATTCATCCCTGATCAGTCTGAAGACTGATTTTACGCAGCTGTTCACACAAGTTTTTCCTATGTAAGCCTGAGAGGCACCCACATGCCTTGCTCATACTGTGGCATCAAGCAGTCAGGCCTGCAAGATGAGTGGTCTGCCAAGCGAGTGGATCCATTCTTATTTATCGAGTAACATGGACTCTAGTACTCACACTTAAGTTACAAGTTATCCTCCTATATGATTAATACGCAACGGAAACACGCATCTGACTATCAGTAATTTACAGAACTCTGACTGTACACTACGCACTGGCAATACCACATTTTCTTTCTTGTCTTTTATTTAACGGCTTTTGTCACCACGTGGCCACCGCACTGGATATGAATGGCGCACACATTATAAATTCGGGACATTATGACAACATACAATTCGAAGGAAAATCCACCAATCTTTTTCTTTTCACTATCTTATTTATTCCGATAAATTCTCTAACCTAAACACACAAATTCTATAACCTACAACAATAACACATGAGAAATTCCGCCCAGTGGGCATGGATTTACAATGGTGAATCTCTATATTATGGTCTCGTAATTACTTTTAACGCTACAGTGCACTTTCTGGATGGGATGGTGGATCTTTTATTATACCTCACACTTCGACTCTCACAATCATCATCACTAAACCTTCCTCCAGACCGAGCGGTACCGAAGGAACAAGCAAAACCCACTAATCTTTTGAAACTACCTTGCTACTCTCCCATGCAAACCACACATAACCAAATTACATGAAATACATCACACTGCAATAAGAAATATAAAAAAACTAAATAGTCACAACACTATCACTTTCAGCTTTCCCACTTCAATTAATATTTATCCCAGTTTCACACGACACTGCCCCACTTCGTAATTCTACTTTCCTACTATGAACTCTGGAGATATTTGCACGTCTTCCTGTGCAATGCAAGCCTAGTGGCGTTGCTGGATAGGCGGCCAACTCACCTTGCTTCTCTCTCAGAGTTTGAATCAAGCGTCACACGGAATCATATCACGCAAAGTAATATTAAGAACATCACACACGCGAGTCCTCAACTGATACCATGGACGAGTACTTCTCTTTATCTTTTGTCTCATACACAGATTGAGACTCACACAGTACTCACCACGTGGAAGTACTCGTCTCTAATTTCAAGTCCTGCACACGCCATTTCTTAAATATTTCAACTTATGGTACACACGCTATTTCTTAAATATTTCAACTTATTGTACACACGCTAGTTATTCAGCTTAACTTAAGCACACGGAAGTATTTCAACTTATTGCTACACGTGGTTTCATTGTGACCGCTGGTCACTTCCGAAGATTACTACAATCCCTTTAATATTACCTGCCTGACATTTAATTCTCCCCACAAAAGTTCCTGAAATAGAGAAATTATTATTTCAAACTACTCTTAAATATTCCACATGCATACCATGTCTCCACTCTTTCATCATTACGAAGCACAACTAAAACAGGTCTTAACAGCACAAGATCCAGCGGCAGAGTGCTGAAACATGGCCGTTCTCTAGGTCCTCTCCCATCTCTGTCGAGGTGGGGGAAGCACCTTGCTATCGTATTGGTCAGCCACATTTCAGGCGCTCAAAGCTCTGGTAAATTTCATCTCTTTGGTCCCACCAAAGGTGGCCAAAGGATCGACTCAAAGATGATCATATATTCACATTCACTATCTGCAGTTAGCAGACGACCATACATTCATTCATTTCACAGATCTCACCAAACTGGATGTAGGGATTTCCTTTGTGGGAGTGCACATGTGATCAATTAAATAAATAAATTGTCATTCTTTCCCACACTGGTATCCGGCTTCGCTGTATTAATTGAAATTGAATTATTTTACAAAAAAAATGTGTTGTTCTGACAAAAATAATGAAGTATTTCGTACCTATTTTCAATGTCGGGCGGTACTGTACCCTTTCAAGCCTATCTCTGCATAACTACTGCAACTTCTATCTGTTTGAACCTACTTACTGTAGTCCAGCATCGCTCTTCCGCTACGGTTCTCAACCCTGCCCCCCCCCCCCACTCACACACACACACACACACACACACACACACACACACACACACACACATCAACAGCTTCAGTCGTTTAGTCAAATTGTGCCATGAATTCCTTTCTCTCCAGTTCGTTTCAGTACCATCTAATAAGCGATCCGACGTAAGCGTCTAATCTTCACCATTCTTCAATAGCACTACGTTTTTTCCGTTTATTGTTTATTATCGTTCCATTTAAATTTGAGAGAAATACCTCTACAAAGGCTTCCCAATCCTTATATTTATATTCGATTTGAAGTAATTTCTCTTTTTCAGAAATGCTTTTGTATATATTGTCACCTTCCAATTCAGTTTCCTTCTACTTCGGTCATCGTCACTTATTTTGCTGCCCAAATAACAGAAAGGATCTATTACTCCTACACTCTCATTTCCTCAGAAGATCGCCTGATTTAACCCTATTACATACCATTGGCCGTATTCTGAATTGCTGATTTTCATCTAATAACCTCTTTCGAAGACACTGTCCATTCTGATCAACTGCCCTCCCTAGCCCAGCGCCGTGTTTCACAGAATTAGAATGTCATTTTTGAATTTCTGTTTATTCTCAATTTAATTTCTTCCCCCTTAAATTTGATTTCCTGTTCAAATTCCTCCTTCGCTTTCTTCACAGACCGCTCTGTGTACAGAGTAACGTTGTAGATCGAGTACAACCACGTCAGGCTTCCTACTCAATAACCATTTTCCTTTCATGTTCATCAACTCTTACAACTAAAGTGTGGTTTGTGTACAAGTTGTTAATACCCTTTCATTACCCGCTTTTTATTCTTACTATCGTAAAAATTTCAAAGAGTGTCGATGTTATTAGTAATTGTATCTGAGCTATTTCATACTTTTACTGCTCCCGTTAGCATTAATATAATCATTTATGAAATCTGTGAAACCGACATATGTTTTCTCTCTTAAATTATCTTCACTTTTCAAATGTTAGTATCATTAAAATGCGATGAGTATCCACTTTTCGCCACTATTCTCTATAGCTTGTTTCCATTAACGTCAACATAAGCGTTTTCGGAGTCTGTGAATGTTAAGTGGATATTCTGTCTTGAATTATCTTCACTTTTCAGCTATTCGTTTTTACTTTCAATTGTTTGTTTTTATACAAATACTGCATCTACTGTAATTCATCCCTTCCTATATGTCATATTTACTCAGAACCTCAGCGTAGAGTCTATATACATTGTTGAGCAAGCTGATTTACAAAGTGTTCTCATAGTTATTCATATCTATGCTTTTAAGGAGTGAGATCACATTTGCATGCTACCACATGCTTAGCAATATACCTCATCTGATCAGTTTTTCATTTACAGAAACCTCGTAAAACCAATAAGCATACACAACCTCGAGACGGTGTATTATTATTAAACATGTCAAGAATTATAGTCACTCTAGGTCATCAAACTATTATGATAATTAACGCTGAAGATGAAACTGTGCTCTCTCACAACTTACGTATACGGACGCCATCCTTATTTTTATTGCGTGGCAACAAATTCCTTCTACACTTTAGCACATCATTTATAAGTTGCAGGATTCCCATTCATTATATAATCTTGTTCTGTTTTCTTTTACAGAATTTGGTGATCTGGTTGCAGACTGCAAACGTAAGTAAGATTTCATTCTCACTAACAGCAAACATTCAAATAATCATTAGGTCTAAGTTTCATATGAAACATATTTGTCCAACCTACATGGGTTCTTTATAAGAAATCTTAGTTTCTGTGGTTTTTGAGAACCACAGGATCTAAAGGTTGGCTTATTCGTGAAACATAAATATTCGTATTACAGGTTTCAATTTCTGTCTCTCAAACACAATTTCAGTGTTAATATTAATGTAACTTTGCTTGACTTTTATGGTGGCTTTCTTTTCAGTGCTTTTTCCAAAGCCTCGAAGGAATAATGCCTCTCGTAATTAGAATGTTATTTCATAACTTACGGTCAACGAACAAGGAAACATCAGACTTTGATTTTTAAAAGATGCAGCTTGCTGGTCTGAAAGGACGTATGTTATAATATGAGACGGCTAATAAAATGCTAGCTAACGGCCATTATTCTTCGTCAATTCTCTTCGCACTGATTGCTTGCACAAATACAAATTGTTTATAACACAAGCAATTAGGTTCGGTATACTGGTCATTCTAAATAAAACACCGATGCCTTTGATGATTTGCTTTATGAACTCAGTAATTGTACAGCATCTGGTAGAGTACGCTAAGGCGTTTCTCTCAAAACTCATATGGACGAACAGAAGAAGAATAATTGAAAGTTTTTGTCTTTTCTTTTAGAAATAAAAATTATCCGAGATGTTATCTCTTACGCCTATCACATCTATATCTATTCATTGCCTCTTCTCGGCGTATTTATTCCACACATAATTTTTCTTTTCCCTTGAAAGATATATTGTGGATATCCCATATGCCAAAACCACAGAATTAGGCACTAGTAGAAGCAATACAAGGCTTCAGTCTAATGGTTACTTGAAAATAAGCTCACACTTTCGACATTAGCACATGGGACAGGTAATTATAGATGTTGTAACAACACTGACAAGTTCAGTCGACACTAACCGTCTACGTGACTGCTGCTGACTGGCGTGGGAGTTTTGAGAACAAAAATTGAAATGTTCAACCTAATTGAGCACAAATTGAACATTGATCATGCACTAATAAAACTAGTTAGGTTGTACCTGATAATAAACATCGAAGTAAGTGGTACAGACAGATAATATTATAAGTGTATCATGTTGGCAGCGAAAAATGAGTGTACTTTATGAGACTGGATTACACGCGTGGCGATTATTAGTAGTTAAATAGCTACAACTTTTTCCAAGTCCAGACGACATGGATATATTTGGTGCTCTCAAGGAATGGGCAACCTGTTGACCTGGCTCATATTATACTTAGTTGCAGAGACGGTGTACCATCTCAAGTACTCATGTACCACAGAGTCGTCTGGAAGAGGCAATAACTTTTAATGTTCATCCCTCCTCCAGTCAGACTTTAAACTCTGAATAAATTCCGCTCTGCTCATAATGTGGGGCGGTGGGTGGAAGATTTTTCTCCTGTTGCCATTCTCAACACAGGCTCTCTAACTACAATATTGGCACCCAGAAAGTGATTAGCAGAAACGTGATACCTGAAATTAAAGTTCACTGCGCCCACTCTGATCGAGAAATAAAGTTATTGATCACTGAAGTTCATTATACTGAGGATTTAGGATGATGTCTCGGATTCATAGAAAATGGAGTTGGCTATAACAATTTTCACTGTATTCTGAAAACGATAAAGTGTAAAGTTTCAGACAAATGTTTACCCAAGCAATGCTACTAGCAGCTATTGTACTATCAGAGCTGTTCAGAGTGTATTGCGCGGATTCTGTTGCCCCTAGTTAACGAAAATGTTCAATAATCATTATCGATGTAAATGTTCAAAGTGAGTGCTCTCCAAAATTTGATGTTAACATGCATCAAACGCCATGCTAGTAATGGAAGAAGGTCTGTCCTGCTGCGACACGTGAAAATACGACATACGCAAACTGAGAATAAATCACTGAGGTCGTTCTGCAATTAACACTTGATCACTATGAGAACTCATTGTTACGTGTATACCGAGTTACGTAATACGGCATCCAAGGCTGTTCCTTGCAACTGCACAGACGCGACACGGCTTCCGCCATGGAGTGTGTGGTGATACGAATCTAGAAGAGAACTGGAGGCTGATTCTAGCTCGCAGTGTTCTTATTTATATAGCCGCGGTGCGGACCGCCGAAGGCGCAGCCGACAACATTTGCCTTCCTGACTAGCCGCTGGGGCTGGCTTAACACCACTTCAAGTTACTAAATAATTAATTGCTTCATTTACTGAAGGCCAATAAAGCTCTCAGTTTAATTGTGCTATCAGCAAACAGGTTAGTATCTGTAATAAAATTCTGATGTGACTAGGTTAAATACTTTTGGCGAGAGAATTATTTTAGTTGCACTGCACGCAATAGATGAGCTCTGGACTTGCCTTTGGAGAGGTTCTAGAGCTATAGTTTTGTAGCTACCTTTCTTAAACTTCTCACATCTTTGTTATTATAGCGTATCTCCATTCAACCTAAATCTAAACATCCTAGCTTTGTCTAATCTCTTACTTAATCTATCTTGCTTCTGTACTTTTAGGACAGAAAAACAGAAAATCATGAATTTCAACCAAAATATTAATTTGTGAGATCCAGCATGCTGTTTCCATTAAATTACAATTAAAGAGGAATCCTTCCTGTTGCGCCGATGATTTTTACGTAAAACGTTCAAATTTCGAAAACTGTTAAAGTTACTAAACTGAAACTTAGCACATTATTATTTTAGCATCACTCCTGACATGCTATTAACTTTTCAGATCATTTACTTTACGCTTAAGGTATCGCACAACATTCGTGATGTCATAGCTAGTTAGAGTCGACTAGGCTGGCACACAATGGAAAGCATATGAATTCTATATGGCATCAGTAGGCTGCTTCCCTACAATAAGAACTCCAGAACTGTAGGATCCTCCAAATAGTCTGTGGTTCATCAAATTACTTCGAAATTTGTGTCTGCGTCTACATCTAAACTGCACAAGATACTTCAAGGTGTGAAACGCCAGGAAGTTTGCATGTCACTGTCAGATGCCTGCTTTTCCTCTTCTAATTGCAAAAGGCACTTTAGATGAACGATGGTAACCCTCACATTAGATCGAATTTCTCTAATTTTATTGTCTTGATAGTTTCCCTATATGTCCACAAGAACGCAATCAGTTGCTCATAAAATTTTAAATCACTCTCATGACATGCAGAGTTTGTGTTAATGTTATTTATTTTAAGGATTTGTGGTAGCGGTTGTTATACATGGTGGGCCATAAGATAAATGTCAAAAATGCATTTGGCGTGATAAAACTAAACAAACGAAAATACAAGCTTATTATCAACACAGTAACATATGTAGAGTTCATTGAATCTACGAAAATGCCCAAAATAGTTTCCATGCAGTTCTAAGCAGATATATCACCTTTTCAACACTGATTTACGAATTTAGTCGCATATATTCCTGGACCTAGTTTTCAAATTATCATTGGATTTGTTCCTTCAAACGCTCACCATCAGGAGTCTTGAGGGAACTAACCTCATATTTAGGCTTACTCTAGACTGAAAAATCCGCAAGTGTGATTGGGGATTGTGGAGACAATTCAACAGTGCCCCGTCTTCCACTCCATTTATCAAAGTTTTCATTTAGAATGTCCCTTGTAAAAACTCCACAATGCGTGAATGCATATCAGCTTTTCGTCAACCAGTTACAGATGTTCAAAAAGTGAACTATTTTCCATTTCTAACAGTTCTTGAAGCATGTTTGGGTATTTTTATGGAACTGACGGCCCGATTAGCTCACTGCTGAAAAATGCCTGCCCATACATTCACACCAGGAGGATTTAACTGTATCTTCATCGCCAAATGGCGATTCGTAGAATCCCAGTAGGTACAGTTGTGTCTCTTCACTACGCATGGACCTTATTGCTCCAAAGGAAGTTTTTGTATAGCTTAGGACCTACTTCTTGTCGGATCGTGTACAATTTGCACAATTCCGTACACCTGTCCGGTTTATTTTCATGAAGTGAAGTTGTCCTGTATTGCCAGAATTTCAGTTCTCTTGAGTACTTTTTAGGGTTTTTCTTAGTATTGCTAATGCCTTGAACGATTTTCTTTGAGATTTAGTCGGCACAAAACATTGCACTACATAATTAAGATTCTCTTCTGTAGCAGCAGACCTTGGTCCACCTGAACGGGCAATCTCCACTACCGACCCAGTATCTCCAAATCTAATGCTTAATTTGCTAATACCTTGTAGAATGTAGACTCGATGTTTGGAAAACGTTCCACAAACATATACCACACATTATTGTAACTATAGGCATGTTTTCAGCATGACTGCTCAACAAATACACGCTACTGTGTAGTTAACTTTCTACTCATTGCCCGTCAGACAACTAAAAACATCACCTCAAACTCCTAGTGACGCCTGACGTATGGGTGCAATGCACTAGTCAAGTTCACAACCGATAACCACCACGCTAGGCAAAACGAAGTCGGAAGATTGCTAATGACAACTGATTCATGGCCTATTTTGGCAGTAAAAATGGTTGCACTCTGCTGTTTTTCTATCTTCCAAACAGTGCAGCAACTCATTCCCAGAAGGCATTACGGGAGAAAATGCTCCAAACGCATTGTGGAGCTTAGTGTAGGACTGAAAAACGGTTGAAGGCTACAAACTATTACCCTTACACTTTGTGATGTTTTGGTACGATATCTTTGTCTCACTATTCATTTGATTACTGAAAATTACTGTATACAGCTACCTGCGTAACAGAGATGAAAGTAAATCTGCATTCTCAGTGCGCTGTTCTTCCAATCGTGAATGGGACAATACGGACTGTGTACGCTACTGCGTGTGTCAACGTGCGTCGAAGGGTCATTTCGAGCTGAGACTGCTCGTCCACTGCAATTTACAGCAAGGAGGGCTGTCAGTGCCGGAAATTGTCCGCCGAAATTGCCTCAGGGATGTTCATCGAACATTCAGCCCTATCGTTAGGCCCAAAAAGTGCAAGGTCGGCCGCGGTTAGCCGTGACCGCTCTCTACAAACAGTGACTCGATGGTAACGTGAGGTACGTGAAAATTAACTGCGTGCTGCCTCTTTGCAGGGCCACTAGGATGGCTGTATCGATCCAGAGAGTGCAGAAGCGCCTCCACACGGTTAATTCTGCATCTACATCTACATTTATACTCCGCAGTCGGCCTTAAACCGTGTGGCAGAGGGTACCCTGTGCCACTACTAATCATTTCCGGTCCAGTTCCATTCGCAAATAGAACGATGGAAAAACGACTTCTATATGCATCCTAATAAGCGCTAATTTCTCGTATCTTCGTGGTCTGTCGCGCAGTATATGTTGGAGGCAGTAGAATCGTTCTGCAGTCAGCTTGAAATGCTGGTACTCTAAATTTTCTCAATAGCGTTCCTCGAAAAGAACGTCACTTTCTCTCCAAGGATTCCCATTTGAGTCCCCAAAGCATCTTCGTAACACTTGCATGTTGTTCGAATCTAACAGTAACAAATTTAGCAGCCTGAATCTGAATTTCTTCGATGTCTTCCTTTAATTTATCTGGCACGGATCACAAACACTCGTGCAGAACTAAAGAATAGGTCGTACTAGCGTCCTTTATTCGGTCTCTTTTACAGATGAACCTCACTTTCCTAGAATTTTCCCAATATATTGAAGTCGACCAACAGCCTTTCCTACCACAATCCTCAAATGCTCGTTCCAGCTCATATAGTTCTTCAACGCTACGCTCAGACATTTAAACGACGTGATTGTGTAAAGAAGGATATTATTAATGCTGTATACGAACATTAAGGGTTTGTTTTTCCTACTTATCCGCATTATGCCGGCCACGGTGGCCGAGCGGTTCTAGGCGCTTTAGCCCCGAACCACGCGACTGCTACGGTCGCAGGTTCGAATCCTGCCTCGGGTTTGGATGTGTGTGATGTCCTTAGGTTAGTTAGGTTTAAGTAGTTCTAAGTTCTAGGGGACTGATGACCTCAGATGTTAAGTCCCATAGTGCTCAGAGCCATTTTTTTATCCGCATTAAATTACGTATTTCTACATTTCGAGCTAGCTGCCATTCATGATACCAAATAGAAATTTCGTGTAAGTCTTCTCGTATCCTCCTTCAGCTACTGAACTTAGACACCTTACCGTACACAACAGCATCATCAGCAAACAACTGTTGGTTGGTGCTCACCCTATCTGCCAAATCATTTATGTATATAGACAATAATAGTGATCCTATCACAATTCCCTGGGACACTTTTGATTATAGCCTTGTCTCTGATGGACACTTGCCGTCGAGTACAACATACTGGGTTCGATAACTTAAGAAGTCTTTGAGCCACTCACGTATCTGTGAACCTATTCCATATATTCGTACCTTCTTTAACGGCCTGCAATGGAGCACCCTGTCAAACGCTTTCCGGAAATATAGAAATATGGAATCTACTTGTTGCCTTTCATACACAGTTCGCAGTACATCGTGTGAGAAAAGGGCAAGCTGAGTTTCGCACTAGCGATGCTTTCTAAACCCATGCTGATTCGTGGACATAAGGTCCTCGGTCTACAGAAAATTTATTATATTCCAACTGAGAATATTCTGCAGCAAACCGATGTTATGGATATTGGTGCCGGCCACAGTGGCCGAGCGGTTCTAGGCGCTTCAGTCTGGAATCGCGCGACCGCTATCGTAGCAGGTTCGAATCCTGCCTCGGGCGTGGATGTGTGTGATGTCCTTAGGTTAGTTAGGTTTAAGTAGTTCTAAGTTCTAGGGGACTGATGACCTCAGATGTTAAGTCCCATAGTGCTCAGAGCCATTTGAACCATTTTTGGATATTGGTCTGTGATGTTGCTGGTTCGTTCTTTTGCCTTTTTGTTGTACGCAGAAGTCACCTGCGCCCTTTTCCAAACACTTGGGACTTTGCGCTCGGCTAGAGATTCACGACAAATGAAAAAGAAGTAAGTAGCTAATGCTATAGAGAAGTCTTTGACTAACCTGACTGGGATTCCTTTCGGACCTCGTGACTTATTAGTTTTCAGTCCCTTCAGTTGTTTCTCTACGCCAGGGATGCTATTACTATGTCGTCCAGATGGTCAAATGAAAGTATGTTTTTTACGACTCTCCTGTGTGGACGTTTTATTGAAAGTGAAATTTAAAACTTCGGCTTTCATTCTACTATCTTCAACTGCCCCACCAGGCTGGTTAACAAGTGAATGGATGGGAGCCTCAGACCCAACAAGCTAATTTTGATAGGACCAGATCCTCTACTAAGGTGTGAGGTGGCAGTTGTCATATGCTTCGCGCATAGATCTTTTCACAGACGCACGAATCTCTACTAATCTTTGCTTGTCGTCAACTGCGCGTTCTCTTTCGAACCGAGAGTGCAACAGCCTTTCATTCCTCAACATTTTCCGAATCTCTTATTAAACGATGGTGGGTCTTTTCCATCATTAATTGTCCAGACCACGATTTACAATCTGCATAAACTTTGCCCCTGATTCCTCTTCGTCCATCTTACTGGAACTAAGTGGTGTCAGTTCATTGTCTAAGTGAGATGCTACCAACCGGTTATCTGCTCCAATACTCTGCTAGCCTTCCTAACTGATTTATTAACTTTCGTAACCATACTTGCTATAATTACGATTCGGCCGATAGTCGTCGTTTACGAAAATTGGTGCTATTGAACCCCACCTCTGCCATCAGTATCATGGTGCTCGAAGAGTTGGGTGCTCGAAGAGGCTGGGCTAGGGCAATGGTAGGTATACCGCGGCACCCGAGCCACCTTCCTCTCTGGCCCCTTGAGTGTGGCTCGCCAATAAAACACCACAAACTGACGTGTACGTACAGTGCGACTGAAAATCCGTGACCCACTCCTGTAACACGGGTTTCGGCCTAGGCAAGCCTGGTATCAGGAAGCGGGGTTAAACGGAGACTCACACCAGGTGCATTTGCTGCCATCCGCAACGCTTTTGCTGCTCATAACAGTGTTTTTGAAAGTGGGTGGTGGGTAATGTTTCGAACTCAACTCAGACACGAAAGATAACTTCATGGATAATGAAGCAGTGAAAGGAATCTCTGCCTTGATGAACAGTGTCAAACTGTTTCTCGTGAAATGTGGAAATAGGCCCTAGGTGTGATCGAGAGAAAAAAGTTAATTATGTTAAGACTGAACTAACAAGGGTTCATTTGGAAAGCAGTTTGGTAATACTTCTTGGGTTATGAGGCGAAAATAACTGAAAACGATGATATTGACATTTGTTACTTCAAAACAACACTTTTAAATGTGAGGATTGCTCTTCGCAACAATTGTTAGGAGTTCAGAAACAGTAAAGCGATGTTAAATGTTTCTCCCTTTAATACTAATATTGAAAACTTTGGAGCTCGAAAATTGAATGTCTTTTTGCGACATGGAAATGTTGAGGAAAAACAAATGTGGACTAGTTCGTGGAACAAGCGGTCTGCTTCGAAAAACTTGGAGAAGGGTGATACGCTGCTTTGTAATACCTGCAGTAGTATTCCTGGCTCATATAACCAGCTGCAAATAGTACCGTTTTTTTCTTTCGTGATTCACGTCTACATATTCGTGCGAACAGTCATTTTCAAGCATACAAACTTGAAATACCAAAACTTTCGACAGAGATACAGGGTCATTATTCACATTGGTGTTTGGTAGTCACTGTTGTGTCTTAATTTAATGGGTAGCTTAGTATGTAATTTTATAAGTAAATACTATCGCTATTAACTACGCTATCAAGTTTTATTCAGCTTACCTGTTATTTAACTAAGACTTAAAAATGTAGGTAAAATTTACTAAATCAAATTAAGGGTAGAAACAAGAGTTGACATAGTGTGTGCATGTAGACGGGATGGACTGAAGGAGTGGGCGAGACAAGTTTACACGATGAATGTGGGTGGGAGTGTTGGAAGCGATCGACCTCAGCGAACGTGTCTCGATCAGACAAACGATGCTTTTAGCGAAGGCCAACTTTGGAGTACGATAATTATGTTAACAACAATGTGGTTACCTATAGAGTGTAAGATTAACAAATCTGGTTCTCAAAAGAAATTTCAATCTTTGTGCTGTTGATATTATGCCTTGTTGATTAATTAGTTTATCGACCACTGGGCAATGGTATACTTACAATGGAGCTTGGATCGACTGTGTCGGGTTCTCTTTACTTCCGTGGTCAGGATTTGACTGCTGCCTTATGATCTTCGTATAACAGTGCGGGGGCGTGCAGTTATCAATGCACGCGTCGGGACATGCAGTGACGTAATTCAGCAACACACTGGGCCGATATTGTGAACATGTATCGAGAGTAATTCCAGAGCTGTGCACAGCCGGGACAGAATCCGTCGACCGGTTGTCCGGCCCTACAGCCAAAAGTTCGGTGGTAGGTTCGTCCTCCAATACGATAATGCACAAACATAATGTGCTTACCACGTGAGTACCTTTCTCTGCGAGAAAGAAATAGAATGGCTTTCGATATCTACAACTACACGGGCTTGTTTGGCCATCTTTGGAACGCAATACAGCACAGATTCTGCGTACCATTAGTTCTACAGTTTGTCGGTAGGCTTGTTGAGGTATGTGGCATCAGATGTCCCGTAAACAACGGGCCGCCGTTTTGCGTGCATGGTGATAGCGCACGATAACGACCCGGCAGGGTTTCATCGGATTCACATCAGGCGATATCAGTGTGATTTCACTATCACGCTGTTCAAACCACTGAACCACGATTCTGGCTTCGTGATAAGGACAATTATTCTGCTGACAGGGGACATGATTGTCAAGGAAGACATTAAACGGGAAGGGATGCATTTGGTCCGCAACTAAATGTTCAAATGTGTGTGAATTCCTATGGGACCAAACTACTGTGGTCATCGGTCCCTAGACTTACACACTACTTAAACTAACCTATGCTAAAAGCAACACACACACCTATGCCCGAGGGAGGACTCGAACCTCCGGCGGGAGGGGTCGCGCTGTCTGTGACATGGCGCTTCAAACCGTGCGGGCACTCAACGCGGCGGTCCGCAACTGTCGGCGTGTCTTTGATTACTACCACAGGTCCCATGCAAGCGCAAGGGAATGTTTTCCACAGCCTAACACTGCTTCCACCAGCCTGAGTCTATGGCGCGCTGCACGTTTGGAACTGCCGTTAACCTAGATGACAACGTTTGTGAAGACGACCATCGTCCTGATGTAGCAAGAATCATAATTAATCCGTAGAGCCGACAAGTTTACAATGAACCACCATCGAACCCCGACGGCCCCGTGCGTAGTGCAGATGTAATTGTCAATGTCGTTGGGTCAACATGTTACACGTAGTATTGGTCGGCTGCGGAGCTCCATGTTCAACAGTGAAACACTTGTGCATGCACCAGCAAATGTGCTCTTTCGGCAGAGATGCCAAGATGACTATCTATCCTACTTTGCAGAGCAGAAAAGCCTCCAAACCCCACGTTCTGTGAAGAATCCTGGACGTCTAACCACTTAGCGCCTAGTGGTAGTTTCTCTGTTCTTCTACCACCTACCGTAGATGCACATGAAACTAGCACATGAACATTCGACCAGTTTCTCCGTTTTCAAGTTACTCGTTCACACGCTCTGCGTAATAGTAAGCTGCTCTTTGTCACAGTCGCTTATGTCAATGGATTTCCCCATTTGCAGTCCATATCTTCACTAGGCTGATGTTGCATCCGTCTCTGCACCACTTACATACCTTACTCACCGCGTCACGTGCATCGAACGTCTCGGTGAACAGTGTCCATAATGTTTTGGGTGTTTTGGCTGTTCAGTGTATACTCCACAAGCCATCTTACATTAGATTGCGGGGGGTATTTCGTCCGTCACTGTCAGTGCCCCCCCCCCCCCCCTCCCCGCCCCACAACTCCATCCTCTTTTTCCGTTACAGCCGTGAATCGTTAACGTGAAGGACGGCTGTTGGTATGCTTCCGTAAGAGTTCGTACGCGCTGACATGAACTCGATCGAGCACGCTTGGGGGCCACTTGAAACGTCCAATACGCTATTGTTAGAATCCTTGTCAGATAATACATGATCTTAGGGGGACCATTGTCAGAAAATAGGACAGGATTGGGCTACAACATCTGGACCACATTCTGTACACCAGTCGAAGCAGGGTCCAAGAACATTATAACGCACAGGCTGGACCACCAGGGTGCTAAACGTTACCTAGCAGCAGATTTAAATTTCAGATGTCCAATAGGTGTACGTTTGAACGGACAGCCTTTGTTTTGGTATGAATTCTTTTTATTTCGAAAACAAGCTATTATTTTCCAGTTTTATAGGGCTTATTGTTTCATTCGCTCATCGCCTATAAAATAAGCTCCCACATGTCCGCCTATATGCAGTTAGTGCAAAACATTCTTTGAGCAGTTTAGTTGTTTCATAACTTGCTAGTGATGGTCGTCCTTGTGAGCATCGTTTATTGTCTGTCAACTCTGGTAAAGTACATATTTGACGTGGTAACGTATCGAGGCCCTCTTCTACTCCTTCTATAGCGTTTACAAACTTAAATTTCAGAACACTGGGGCTTCATAGCACATTGAATTTTTAGCCAGAAATCATGCACAACTCTGCAGTCGTAATCATATGTGTACCCTCGTACACCTGTGGGATAAAGGCCGGCAGCTGTGGCCGAGCGGTTCTAGGCGCTTCAGTCCGGAACCACGCTGCTGCTACAGTCACAGGTTCGAATCCTGCCTCGGGCATGGATATGTGTGTGATGTCCTTAGGTTAGTTAGGTTTAAGTAGTCCTAAGTCTAGGGGACTGGCAACGGCCTTGTCGCAGTGGATACACCGGTTCCCGTCAGATCACCGAAGTTAAGCGCTGTCGGGCGTGGCCGGCACTTAGATGGGTGACCATCCGGGCCGCCATGAGCTGTTGGCATTTTTCTGGGTGCACTCAGCCTCGTGATGCCGATTGAGGAGCTACTCGACCGAATGGTAGCGGCTCCGGTCAAAGAAAACCATCATAACCACCGGGAGAGCGGTGTGCTGACCACACGCCCCTCCTGTCCGCATCCTCCGCTGAGGATGACACGGTGGTCGGATGGTCCCGGTGGGTCACATGTGGCCTGATGACGGAGTGCTAAGTCTAGGGGACTGATGGCCTCAGATGTTAAGTCCCATAGTGCTTAGAGCCATTTGTGGGATAAAGTTACTTGTTCAAAATGTTCAAATGTGTGTGAAATCTTATGGGCTTAACTACTAAGGTCATCAGTCCCTAAGCTTACACACTATTTAACCTAAATTATCCTATGGACAAACACACACACCCATACCAGAGGGAGGACTCGAAAATCCGCCGGGATCTGCCGCACAGTCCATGACTGCAGCGCTTTAGAGTTACTTGTTACTGTAGTGTGTTCCAACATTAACATAATATCATTTTATAAATGATAGAGCGCAGCAATCATTCGTCCTTTTTTTGCAGGTTGTATTACGCAAATCCATATTTCGGCTAGTGCCTAACCATTATCAATGCACTATTTTTTAATCTCGATGTACGTTAGTTCCCTGTTGTATTCAAAGAACTCTGACTGACGCCTGATCAACAGGGAACTAACATGCATCGAGATTAAAAAATAGAACTATTTTTTAATCTCGATGCATGTTAGTTCCCTGTTGTTGATAATGACTAGGCACTAGCCGAAATCTGGATTTGTGTAACAAAACCTGCAAATAATAAAAAAAAAGAAAAAAAAGGACGACTGATTGCTGCGCTCTATCATTTATAAAATGATATTATGCTAACGTTGGAACACACTACACATTACATAACAGTCGCTGTGTGCACCCACTTTCCTAATGGAAGGTAACCTGATGAACATAATATAATTTGCCGACCGGAGTGGCCGTGCGGTTCTAGGCGCTACAGTCTGGAACCGAGCGACTGCTACGGTCGCAGGTCCGAATCCTTCCTCGGGCATGCATGTGTGTGATGTCCTTAGGTTAGTTAGGTTTAATTAGTTCTATGTTCTAGGCGACTAATGACCTCAGATGTTAATTCCCATAGTGCTCAGAGCAATTTGAGCCATAATATAATTTTATGTACCTAAACACAATAGATCGCCGAAATTAAATCTTTTTTGAATATTTCATGTTCTGTACTGAATTACAGTGGTTGGTCAGGTATTCTGAGACTAGTACCATACGAAAATACACTCACCTCTAACATATAAAATATTAGTTTACTTCATTACGACAATGAAAAGTAAAATTTCTTAACTTTGTACAATCCATGTCCATAGGAATGTCATGAATATTTACAACCGTCTCTAAACTGATTCAGACAAAATTCAAGTCTCTTACTCAGAGTACATTTAACAATAACTTCCACAATGAGTTCTGCCTAACACATTATCACACAGGTGATGTACTAGAAGACGATACTGTCGTCTTATTCGATGATCGTTGGTTGGGCGGTCTTGTACTCAGTCGTAAGCAAGCGAGCGGTTGCGGCGACGCAGCGAAACGTTTGTAGGCGTGGCTGCGCCGGTGTCGGTCATTCGTCCATGCGGCATCCACCGATTACCTCTTCTTGTGATTGAGTTGCGAAGTATACAGTGTCAAAATGGACACAGAAGAGAGCTAAAGCTCAATCCATCCAAAATCCAAGCCGAACTGCTTGGTCAGTCTTGGGTCATTAGCCCTAAAGGTCGGGAATTCCCACCATTTTTAATCCTAAATGGGAGAAATAACAACTTATCTCTCTCAGAAAAGCGTCTATGAGTATTAAAAGATGAAAATTTTGATTTCACTGAGAATATATCTGCTATGTGCAAGAATGGTTCAGCAACTCTCCGTGCTGTACAAAAATATAAAAATCCTATTTTCTTGAACAGAGAAAGAAACTTATACATGTGCCTCTAATTTTTCATTACACCGATGTTGCAATGAAAGGATTTTCTCAGGGAAACACACGGCGCCTGGAACTGGTTATGAACACCTTCGTTCGTTAATACTTTATGTTCGACTCTTTGACCATATTTCACCATCATATGCACGGCCATCCTGGCTGCGTGTGGACAGGGACAGAGATTTCCATACACGTCACCTCCTCTATTGTCTTACCAACGTACACTGCCCGTCATATCTCTCTGCGACGTCAACCCTCTTGTCAGAAGAACATGGCAGAAACATCACCTCCCGTCGCAGTAAAACCCCTTCCGCCCTACTTAATCACTCAGCCACTTTCTCGGCACTCTTTTCAGTAGCAGCCCGAGTCTGAAATAACCTCCGTCATTGCATTATGGAACTGACTAACATTTCCACCATCAAACAGATACTTAACGATATATCTACTGAGATAACAATAATAAGTACCATGGCCCCTCTGCATACTCGGTACTTCTTTACATCCTTTTTCCAAACTAAATTTACCTCCTTTCCCAGTTTTCTTAGCTAGTGCAGTCTCATAAAATTTTCTTTGCTGTATTAGGAAATAAGTATTTTAATTCTTCTATATTTACCGCTATTATTATTATTATTACTATTATTTTTTCCCTTTCTCAGACGTTATGTCTGGTTAGAAATGGAAAGTGACGCGGACCTTGATCAAGCGTGACTTCCTTTTAACTGTACAGTATATGTTACATTGCATTTAGGAACTTTCGGGTAATTGAACATGTATCAATAATTACAGATTTCTGTAGTTGTATTTATACGTTTGGATGTAGCTGTATTGCGTTGATGTACTGGTGGATATTGTGTGGTATGACTCCTGTAGTTGATAGTATAATTGGTATGATGTCAACTTTATCCTGATGCCACATGTCCTTGACTTCCTCAGCCAGTTGGATGTATTTTTCAATTTTTTCTCCTGTTTTCTTCTGTATATTTTTTGTATTGGGTATGGATATTTCGATTAGTTGTGTTAATTTCTTCTTTTTATTGGTGAGTATGATGTCAGGTTTGTTATGTAGTGTTGTTTTATCTGTTATAATGGCTCTGTTCCAGTATAATTTGTATTCATCATTCACCAGTACATTTTGTGGTGCATACTTGTTTGTGAGGACGTGTTGCTTTACTAGTTTATGTTGTATGGCAAGTTGTTGATGTATTGTTTTTGCTGCATTGTCATGTCTTCTGATGTATTCTGTATTTGCTAGTATTGTACATCCGCTTGTGATGTGACGTACTGTTTCTATTTGCTGTTTGCAGAGTCTGCATTTATCTGTTGTGGTATTGGGATCTTTAATAATATGCTTGCTGTAATATCTGGTGTTTATTGTTTGATCCTGTATTGCAATCATGAATCCTTCCGTCTCACTGTATATATTGCCTTTTCTTAGCCATGTGTTGGATGCGTCTTGATCGATGTGTGGCTGTGTTAGATGATACAGGTGCTTGCTCTGTAGTGTTTTCTTTTTCCACTTTACTTTCTTCGTATCTGTTGATGTTATATGATCTAAAGGGTTGTAGAAGTGGTTATGAAATTGCAGTGGTGTAGCCGATGTATTTATATGAGTAATTGCTTTGTGTATTTTGCTAGTTTCTGCTCGTTCTACAAAGAATTTTCTTAAATTGTCTACCTGTCCATAATGTAGGTTTTTTATGTCGATAAATCCCCTTCCTCCTTCCTTTCTCCTTAATGTGAATCCTTCAGTTGCTGAATGTATGTGATGTATTCTATATTTGTGGCATTGTGATCGTGTAAGTGTATTGAGTGCTTCTAGGTCTGTGTTACTCCATTTCACTACTCCAAATGAGTAGGTCAATATTGGTATAGCATAAGTATTTATAGCTTTTGTCTTGTTTCTTGCTGTCAATTCTGTTTTCAATGTTTTTGTTAGTCTTTGTCTATATTTTTCTATTAGTTCTTCTTTAATATTTGTATTATCTATTCCTATTTTTTGTCTGTATCCCAGATATTTATAGGCATCTGTTATCAAATACGTAATCTTCTTGTTTAGTGAGTTTTCCCTTGACTATGCTATTTTTCTTGCATTTGTCTGTTCCAAAAGCCATATTTATATCATTGCTGAATAATAATGTTACCTTTAGTAATTGGTTGAGTTGTTGATTTGTTGCTGCCAGTAGTTTTAGATCATCCATGTATAGCAAATGTGTGATTTTGTGTTAGTATATTCCAGTGATATTATATCCATAATTTGTATTATTTAGCATGTTGGATAGTGGGTTCAGAGCAAGGCAGAACCAGAAAGGACTTAATGAGTCTCCTTGGTATATTCCACACTTAATCTGTATTGGCTGTGATGTGATATTATTTGAATTTGTTTCGGTATTAAGTGTGGTTTTCCAATTTTTCATTACTATGTTTAGGAACTGTATCAGTTCTTGATCTACTTTGTATATTTCCAATATTTGTAGTAACCATGAGTGGGGTACACTATCAAAAGCTTTTTGGTAATCAATATATGTGTAGTGTAGCGACCTTTGTTTAGTTTTAGCTTGATATGTCACTTCTGCATCTATTATCAGTTGATCTTTACATCCTCATGCTCCTTTGCAGCAGCCTTTTCGTTCTTCATTTATGATTTTGTTCTGTGTTGTATGTGTCATTAATTTCTGTGTAATGACTGAAGTTAATATTTTGTATATTGTTGGTAGGCATGTTATGGGGCGATATTTAGCTGGGTTTGCTGTGTCTGCATGATCTTTAGGTTTCAGATGGTTATTCCATGAGTAAGTATATCAGGGAATGTGTATGGGTCTGCAATGTAACTGTTAAATAATTTAGTTAGATGTGAATGTGTTGAGGTGAACTTATTTAGCCAGAAATTTGCTATTTTATCTTTACCAGGGGCTTTCCAATTGTGCATAGAATTAATTACTTGGGTGACTTCATGTTGCAAAATTACTACTTCAGGCATTTGTGGTATCATCTTGTATGTGTCTGTTTCTGCTTGTATCCACCGTGCATGTCTGTTATGTTGTACCGGGTTTGACCATATGTTGCTCCAGAAGTGTTCCATGTCTGTTATGTTTGGTGGATTGTCTATTTTAATGTGTGTGTTTTCTATTGTCTGGTAAAATCTTTTTTGGTTTGTGTTGAATGTTTGGTTTTGTTTCCTTCTATTTTCACTTTTTTTGTATCTTCTAAGTCCTTTGGCCAATGCTTGTAATTTCTGCTTCTTTTCATCTAATTGCTCTATCGCTTCTTGTTGTGAGATTTTACCTAACCTTTTTCGTTTTTTTGTCTGATATTTCATTTCTTATAAATTGTGTTAGCTGTCCGATGTCTTTTCTAAGTTTTTCTATTCTGATCTGTAGCCTGTGTTGCCATGCTGATGTCTGCCTAGTGTGTATATTTAGTGTAGTGAGCGCTCCTATATAAACCAGTAATTGTAACTCTTCCATGGTTGTATTTTTATTTATTTTGTTGTGTATGATTGTGTTGATAGTTGTTATTTTTGTTTCGACTTGTGGGTTATTTGGTGGTCTATGCAAGAATGGTCTAATGTCTGTATTTGTATCTTTGTATTCTACATACATCAGCTGAAATTTTTCTTCTATATCTAACATGTGTGTCACTTCATGTTCTATTTGTGCTTATTCTGGTGGCTGTCTTAAGATTTCGTTTTCCTCTGATGGTTTAATTGATGCGTGTTGTTCTTGGTTTGTTTGCTCCTGGATGTTTGAGTCCATTACTGTATTTTCTTCTTCTTCTGACTGTACATTATTTTGTTCCAGTATTTGTTGTACTTGTTGTTTGATGTTTTCTAATTCTGACTGGGGTATCCTGTTATTTTTTATTATTACACGGATCTGATCAGCTAGTCGTTGTTCTGTTAAAAATTTTAATTCTGGGTATCTGGTAATAAATGTTGTGTATACTTGCGATTTGTATCCAGTTGTGTTGGTTCCTAAGTTCGTTGCCTGGTAATAACAGAACATGAGGTGTTGGTTAACTTCATCAGACAATCTCATCCTCTGTCTATGTTTTCCTTCTAGGGTGGTTGCAGGAAGCATGTCCTGCAAAACACCCCTATTTGGATTTAAATCATTTTCCGTGTGGCTAGCAGTGTCGTTACCATTGTGGACGGTCATAGGGTTCAAGCGTTGTCCCCGACCATGACAGCGCTTGTCCGAGACTTCATTAGTTCTGTCCTGAACCAACTAATGACACTAAAACGGGGGTTAGCCCTATTAGTGGTTTGTTCTTTTCGTCGCATTTTACGACTGGCAGAACATACCGGAGGCCTCCACGAGGATTATTATTATTATTATTTCCTTCACTTTCTCAGACGTTAAGTCCGGTTAAAAATGGAGTGACGCGGACCTTGATCAAGCGTCACTTCCTTTTAACTGTACGATATGTGTTAGATTGCATTTAGGAACATTCGGGTAATTGAACATGTATCAATAATTACGGATTTCTGTAGTTGTATATATATGTTTGGATGTAGCTGTATTGCGTTGATGTACTGGTGGATATTGTGTGGTATGACTCCTGTAGTTGATAGTATAATTGGTATGATGTCAACTTTATCCTGATGCCACATGTCTTTGACTTCCTCAGCCAGTTGGATGTATGTTTCAATTTTTTCTCCTGTTTTCTTCTGTATATTTGTTGTATTGGGTATGGATATTTCGATTAGTTGTGTTAATTTCTTCTTTTTATTGGTGAGTATGATGTCAGGTTTGTTATGTGGCGTTGTTTTATCTGTTATAATGGTTCTGTTCCAGTATAATTTGTATTCATCATTCTCCAGTACATTTTGTGTTGTATACTTGTATGTAGGAACGTGTTGTTTTAAAAGTTTATGTTGTAAGGCAAGCTGTTGATGTATTATTTTTACGACATTGTCATGTCTTCTGGGGTATTCTGTATTTGCTAGTATTGTACATCCGCTTGTGATGTGATCTACTGTTTCTATTTGTTGTTTACAAAGTCTGCATTTATCCGTTGTGGTATTGGGATCTTTAATAATATGCTTGCTGTAATACCTGGTGTTTATTGTTTGATCCTGTATTGCAATCATGAATCCTTCTGTCTCACTGTATATATTGCCTTTTCTTAGCCATGGGTTGGATGCGTCTTGATCGATGTGTGGCTGTGTTAGATGATACGGGTGCTTGCTATGAAGTGTTTTCTTTTTCCAATTTACTTTCTTCATATCTGTTGATGTTATGTTATCTAAAGGCTTGTAGAAGTGGTTATGAAATTGCAGTGGTTTAGCCGATGTATTTATATGAGTGATTGACTTGTGTATTTTGCTAGTTTCTGCTCGTTCTAGAAAGAATTTTCTTAAATTGTCTACCTGTCCATAATGTAGGTTTTTTATGTCGATAAATCCCCTTCCTCCTTCCTTTCTCCTTAATGTGAATCTTTCTGTTGCTGAATGTATGTGATGTATTCTATATTTGTGGCATTGTGATTGTGTAAGTGTATTGAGTGCTTCTAGGTCTGTGTTACTCCATTTCACTACTCCAAATGAGTAGGTCAATATTGGTATGGCATAAGTATTTATAGCTTTTGTCTTGTTTCTTGCTGTCAATTCTGTTTTCAGTTTTTTGTTAGTCTTTGTCTATATTTTTCTTTTAGTTCTTCTTTAATATTTGTATTATCTATTCCTATTTTTTGTCTGTATCCTAGATATTTATAGGCATCCGTTTTTTCCATCGCTTCTATGCAGTCGCTGTGGTTATCCAATATGTAATCTTCTTGTTTAGTGTGTTTTCCCTTGACTATGCTATTTTTCTTACATTTGTCTGTTCCAAAAGCCATACTTATATCATTGCTGAATCCATCTGTTATCTTTAGTAATTGGTTGAGTTGTTGATTTGTTGCTGCCAGTACTTTTAGATCATCAATGTATAGCAAATGTGTGATTTTGTGTGGGTATGTTCCACTAATATTGTATCCATAATTTGTATTATTTAGCATGTTAGATAGTGGGTTCAGAGCAAGGCAGAACCAGAAAGGACTTAATGAGTCTCCTTGGTATATTCCACGCTTAATCTGTATTGGCTGTGATGTGATATTATTTGAATTTGTTTGAATATTAAGTGTGGTTTTCCAATTTTTCATTACTATGTTTAGGATCTGTATCAGTTTAGGATCTACTTTGTATATTTCCAATATTTGTAGTAACCATGAGTGGGGTACACTATCAAAAGCTTTTTGGTAATCAATGTATGCGTAGTGTAGCGACCTTTGTTTAGTTTTAGCTTGATATGTCACCTCTGCATCTATTATCAGTTGCTCTTTACATCCTCGTGCTCCTTTGCAACAGACTTTTTGTTCTTCATTTATAATTTTGTTCTGTGTTGTATGTGTCATTAATTTCTGTTCAATGACTGAAGTTAATATTTTGTATATTGTTGGTAGGCATGTTATGCGGCGATATTTAGCTGGGTTCGCTGTGTCTGCTTGATCTTTAGGTTTCAGATATGTTATTCCGTGTGTAAGTATATCAGGGAATGTGTATGGGTCTGCAATGTAACTGTTAAATAATTTAGTTAGATGTGAATGTGTTGAGGTGAACTTCTTTAACCAGAAATTTGCTATTTTATCATTTCCAGGGGCTTTCCAATTGTGAGTAGAATTAATTACTTGGGTGACTTCATGTTGCAAAATTATCACTTCAGGCATTTGTGGTATCATCTTGTATGTGTCTGTTTCTGCTTGTATCCACCGTGCATGTCTGTTATGTTGTACCAGGTTTGACCATATGTTGCTCCAGAAGTGTTCCATGTCTGTTATGTTTGGTGGATTGTTTATTTTAATGTGTGTGTTATCTATTGTCTGGTAAATTTTCTTTTGGTTTGTGTTGAATGTTTGGTTTTTTTTCCTTCTATTTTCACTTTTTTTGTATCTTCTGAGTCGTTTGGCTAATGCTTGTAATTTCTTCTTCTTTTCGTCTAATTGCTCTGTCGCTTCTTGTTGTGAGATTTTACCTAACCTTTTTCGTTTTTTTTCCGTGATTTCATTTCTTATAAATTGTGTTAGCTGTCTGATGTCTTTTCTCAGTTTTTCTATTTTGATCTGTAGCCTGTGTTGCCATGCTGGTTTTGTGGGTTTCTTCTGTGTGTTGGTTGGTTCTGATCTCTGCCTAGTGTGTATATTTAGTGTAGTGAGTGCTCCTATATAAACCAGTAGTTGTAACTCTTCCATAGTTGTGTTTTCATTTATTTTGTTGTGTATGATTGTGTTGATAGTTTTTATTGTTGTTTCGACTTCTGGGTTATTTGGTGGTCTATGCAAGAATGGTCTAATGTCTGTATTTGTGTCTTTGTATTCTATATACATCAGCTGAAATTTTTCTTCTATATCTAACATCTGTGTCACTTCGTGTTCTATTTGTGCTTGTTCTGGTGGCTATCTTAAGATTTCGTTTTCCTCTGATTGTTTAATTGGTGCGTGTTGTTCTTTGTTTGTTTGCTCTGGGATGTTTGAGTCCATTACTGTATTTTCTTCTTCTTCTGATTGCACATTATTTTGTTCCAGTATTTGTTGTACTTGTTGTTTGATGTTTTCTAATTCTGACTGGGGTATCCTGTTATTTTTTATTATTACACGGATCTGATCAGCTAGTCGTTGTTCTGTTAAAAATTTTAATTCTGGGTATCTGGTAATAAATGTTGTGTATACTTGTGATCTGTATCCAGTTGTGTTGGTTCCTAGGTTTGTTGCTTGGTAATAACAGAACATGAGGTGTCGATTAACTTCATCTGACCATCTCATCCTCTGTCTTTGTTTTCCTTCTAGGGTGGTTGCAGGAAGCATATCCTGCAAAACACCTCTATTTGGATTTAAATCATTTTCCAGTTGGCTAGCAGTGTCGTTACCATTGTGGGCGGGCATAGGGTTCAAGCGTCGTCCCCGACCATGACGGCGCTTGTCCGAGGCTTCTTTAGTTCTGTCCTGAACCAACTAATCACACTAAAAGGGGGGTTAGCCCTATTAGTGGTTTGTTCTTTTCGTCGCCTTTTACGACTGGCAGAACATACCGGAGGCCTATTCTTTTCCCGGGTCTCCACGGGGATATTATTATTATTATTATTATTATTGTTAGTGTTATTTTTATTGAAATCAGCAGTAGTAGATATGCTGCCAGTATTAATGTTATTAGCCCTTAGTCAGTACTATTTACTCACATTGTCTCTACAGACACTCACATAGTTTTGTTACTATTTGTCGTATTGAAATTATTGTTATTTCTCAGGTAACTAAGATGTAAAAGACAGATTGTATGTGTGAAGCCCTAGTCCGATATAAGAGAAGGTCTAAAGTCCCTAATTTGACTAGGTTGAATAAATATTGACGTCCCATTGTTTATTCGCGGCTTGCTGAGCATTTCCCACGCAGTCCAATATTATTCATGTCTGTTCACAATAATTGGGATATACTGAACTACATACTGTAGATCTATGTTAGTGGTATCAATGAGAGTGTTCATGAGCGTCCGTTGAGACGCGTGAGGTGATGAAGAGGAAAGAGAGTCACGAAAATGTATATACTGCGACACAAGTACGAATGAGCCTGAAAGGCGTCAGCTTCGGCGTGAAGATCTCTCGCACAGCGTATTCTTTCGTGTTACGACACCTGTTAGACTCACAGATCTGTAATCACTTATTTGTCTGCCAGAGCAAAGCATCTCTAAGTAAAAACTTGAAGCGACGAGCGTGCATCGACAGACTCCAGCCAATTAGAATGCTGGGCGGGATGTTTCACTTTCTGAAGACTTGTTGGTTCGGTAGAAGTAGACACTTCCAATCCTTTTGCCGTGAGGACGACCTGTACCAAAGTCCTCGTAGTATGGACGTTTTGTGAGCGAAAGATGGACCCTATCAAACGATTTCACTCTGGACTACGCAACCATGTTGCTGGCTTCACACATTTGTTCTGCATATACGTAATTGTAAATTACGTAATCTTTCAGATCTTGGACAGTGAAGTCTCTTTTCGCTTCAGATTTTGCAGTCGTATTTTGCTTGAGAAATTTAGGTATTCTTTAGAATGTGTTGGGATCAATATCCACTTCTAATTTCATAATCCAAGTCTTAAGTAACTTAGCTTAATGTTTTTAGAAGACAATTCTTCAGAATTTATCCAAACAGCCTCTTTTTCTTTTGTCAGTCATGTGGGATGAGGATGTAAAGCATTTGGTCTGCTGAATTGGATTTATTAATAAAGCGTGTTACCCTGTGTGTGAACTTTGACCATTAAATTCAGTTTGAGTACAGTTGAGATGTTACGAAACTGTGGCAATTAGGGGTACGTACCGGTGGAGACGGAGTCATAGAGATAATTTCTGCCACCACACAAGCGCGAAATTTTTCCGGACTATTAGGTGGTGAACCGCATAGGTAGCAAAAGCATTAGTCTTGCACAAACCGTATTTGTGAACGTTCGTCACATACATAGCCACTAGAGGCATGGCGTTTACAGCGAGAATCATTTCAGTTTTGTCTTGGTTAACTCTGGTTAATCTCCATTCTTCTGCTGTATTCCGTCCAAGTCCTCGCCACTCCGAAACTGTAGTCATCACAGTCAGATGGTTTACATACATGCACGTCGAGTGCAATATAAAGCGTTAACATTTCAGGACATAAAACCAGAGGCAAAACTCCCAGGTTAGGTTTAATTAAAGGAGGGTTTAGGCTAATTAATGGAGGGCAGGCCTCCGAGTTATAGCTACCGTAACATACTAGCGCGGAATTAGCTGTGTGTCTGTTTATCTTTGGCTGTTCTGAAATACGGCCTCTGTGAGAGCTATCTGTTATGTGCGCATATTTGCGGAAACGATGTCCGCAGTGGCCATTAAGTTCAATGACTGTATTGTGTACCACGTGTAGCTTCTCACATAGTCGTTAACCCCACCCGAGATAAGGTAGAGACAGAACAGAGCTGAGTGTTTGTATGTGAAACAGTTTATTAGAGTAAACGTAAAACCGATATTGAAATTAACGTGGAAAGCGTTACAGGGGGCACTGGCGTAATGTACCGCTGGTATACGACCCCCGAAAAGTTGTATCTTTCCATACCCATTCCATCCATCTAAAAAAGACTGTTACGGCTTAGTGTGATAATGGAAGACACAACCGAAAGCGTATCATTCAAAACGTCTATAAAACATTTTTTTTTTTTGTATTCACGCGAGTTACAACTGGTTGTTGGAAATTGGGATGAAAACAGAGATGTCACAAATGATACAAAACGTTACTAAATCGCTAACATTTCCGTCGAACTTTAATAAAAATGATTAAAATAAAATTCTTTTTCCTGTATTTTTTGCTTTTGATAGTTTTGGGTGAAGGGAGCTGCTGTTAGAGATCTACAGTAACTTATACATCGATTCTTTCGTTACATGGGTCAACATGAAGAACTGACTGATATGAAAACGGTATTTATTGCATATTCTGGGCTGTAAAAAAAGGAAATGACATTCAAAATGCTTCGTTACCTCTTACTTCCAAGATACACAACATAACTATTTTCACAACATGTAAGCGTGGGACGCTTCATTATGGTAAAACACAAATGTACATCTTATTTAGTTCACTATATAACTTATCTGATTTCATTATCTGTTTGCAAATTGCTTGTAGTGAAACTAAAAATGTCTTTTTGTTGCTTCATTTTCAGTTTGTGAGTAGACACCGTTAAAAAAGCCGTAATATCCCGAAAATACGAAAACCACTCTGGCCAGTGCTGCTTTGTCTGTGTAAATGTGACACTTGCCATCCACAAACGGCTTATTACTTCTCTGTTGAAAATAGCTTACCACCGTTATTTTGGCATGAAGCTAGATGATCTAGACGAGCTATGGACATCTCATGTTGCGGAAACTCCTGTTTTGAAAATTTACATACCTTTATCAGTAAAATTAGACGTTCAGTGCTGTTTCACATCCATCTGATTTGGAGGGAACCCACTAGTTTTGTAGATAACTGGTACTGCTGCTTGGTACTTGCTTTTCACGAAGGACTATAAAGAAAGAAGAAGTTGAACTCTACAGAACCCAGCATCGCATCAGCTATCAGCCTAGTTCGACAATGGGATCATATGCCTGTACTGAATCCACCAAGAGAAAGCGGTGGGAACATCCTAGTCAATAGCCTTTGCCCTGCCCAGTCAATAAGGAATTATCTTTCATCAGGTGTTTGCGAAACCTCGGCTGTTCAGTAAAGAATGTCAAATCAAACACCTTTCAGCCGCCTACATTTCCCAGTTGTTATTTTATCGGGCTACCAATTGCAGCGATATATGCCCCGTTCTTCAAGCCCTTGTGTACAGACAACATTGGTATCTGTATGAAATACGTAATAAAAGGGGCGGTGCAAGTGGCAAGTTTTAAAGTCAGTGGTAATACGTAGTAACATGTAACAATACCAAACTGTACAGGCAGCAACATTAAGATACAGATGAATTAAGGAATAAAATAAGCGTTGCACACTGTTATTAATATAAACCAGGGAACAAAATATATGAGTCACGTAATCGTAAAAAAGAACTACTAAATGAAGTTCTATATTGCGTGTTATGCATGGATAATCAAGGTTTGATGCTAACGTCAATACCCGTGAAACAACTGGATCAGATCAATTATAGTCATAATCTGATGAGTACAAACTGAAGATAAAACATTTAATTATATGTTGTCATATAGTAGTATAACATAAACCACTTAGTGGAGGTCAGCTCCACGACTATCTGTATCATCATGTTCCATATACTAATAACAACTAGTAGAACAAGAATATAAAGTTACATCAATACCGTATATCAGTCACAGATTCATAAGGTGTCACTTATTTAATAAAACATTTTTCATGAACCAAACTATGAATTTAATGTAATACACTATACCGAATTCCCACTAAGCAGCAGGTAATGAAACAACCAACGTTATCACGAAAATGATAAGTCCTCTGGTAAGCAGGCATGTGGCTGGGTGGTATACCAAACCTTAAGCTATGAAGTAAGTCGGAAGAAGAGTACTGCAGTACATACGCAGGATATTAGAAAGACACTCATTTCAATCAGAATAACCAAAGACACGTACATCTATATGTCATATAGCCCTTCAGCAGGCGAAGTTAAAGGATAGTATCACCAGAAAAACCATCAGAAAAAATTTTTCAGAGTTTACCATACAATGTGTACTATGTCAGTCAGTTGGCACCTTTATGAGGAGATGGTTAATTGAGAATATAGATATCAAGGAATATACCAGAACACTGTGTCGGGGATTATCAAGGCATTAGAGATACAGGTGTACAGTCTGAACAAACACTCATGTCAACTAAAAAAAATTGTAGTTGCGGGAAAACGAACACTCGTCATGTACCATGAAAACAATGTGAAGATGGAAGAACTCACAACACTAACACCGTAATGTCAACAAATATAGCGTAACAGCCATCGTGGTTACACCTTGAAGAATGAAGGTAGGCAAGTAAGTACGTCAAGGTAACGTTAATCTGGTCATACAGGACTTGTCAAAAAACTAGAAAGAAACCAACAACACCTATGCTATCTCAAGAGCAGTAACTTCACGGTCGTAGTGTAGCCTTGAAAAATGACGTTACAAACCAAGTAAGGAATATGTGTATTCCTGTCAGTGTAGAAGGTCAGTAAAACGGTTTCATGTGTAGTTACATGTGAATTGTACGAAATTGTTGGCGGGAAGTACAACAACCACAATCTAAGTTATCTATCCCTCACAGAAAGGTCTCTCTTATATACAGTACAAATGGAAGCGTTACAATCAGCACTAAATTATAACCTGGAAACTATGTTAATATGTTCTAATATACAGGCAAACACAAAAGTAAAGAAGAACCCCATTTCAATATCAGTGAAAAAATAATCAGAAATTTAAAACCATTCTTGGGAATCCAAGCACGTGTACTTCAAGCAGATCAACTTTGTATGAAGGAAAACTGTTGTAAAAGCCATCGACAGTAGTCATGGTATAGAAACCCCTTTTGTGAATGAATGCTTAACACTCTGGCATGAACTGAACGATGGGAGAAGAATCAGAAAAAGAAAGCGCATCCCTATAAGTTTGAGAGCAGTAAGTGTAATCAAGTTTCCTGCGTTAGAAAGCAGCAATAATAAATAAACCGTTGCAATGTAAAACTGTTCAACAAACTCATGGGACTCATGTCACCAACACATAAAGTGCTAAGCAAATCGTAATGTCGCCTAAACGATTAATGCTAACTCAACAAAACCCCTGTAAAAAAAAGGGAGGGGGGGAACACACGACATATGAATGTTCAGCATAATCCACTGGTAGATCTAAATAAAGTTATTCTTTCGCCTTTACACATCAAACTTGGTTGCGTGACAAGCTGTGTAAAGGGAATGAATAAGGATGGAGACGAATTAGATACCTGAGAGACATTATTTTATTCCAGCCTGAAATTAAATTTATGCATTAAGTGCAAAAACAACGTAATGAACTGAGTTTTCTGGACCCATGTTTAGTACATGGTAAAATTAACTTTCGTATTTACAGGTAACCCACGATAACCGATGACGTCATTCATACCTCTTCTTGTCACACCTTCATGCACAAATAGCAATTATTTCACGCTATGATTGACCGCATTATTGTGGTGCCCCTAGCCCTTTCTGCTACTGCCACAGAACTTAATAACTCAACGTATTTAACAGTAAAAAATTGATCTCAGGCAAAGCTTGTACGAAAAAATACGAATACTAACGCAGAAAAAAGAATATAAATTCCTCTACATCCAATAAAATGGCCTTACTGTTAAGAAATCACTACAGTCCCATTTATAGGTGACATAACATATCGTATAGCCAATTTATTTAAGAAATAACATCACTGTGTCGTTTACCACCAACAATGCCACCAAGTTGCTCTTTATACATAATGAGAAACCTCCAACTGGTAAATTCGTCAAATTTAGAGTACATGAAATACAGTACAATATAAGTTCGAGTTTTTATGTAGGACTGATAGGGAGGGCATTTAAGACCTGCTTTTGTGAGCATTTGCTCAACAAAGATGGCAAGAATTCATATAAGTCAACTTTTGCAGAACATCTCAAAATACAGAAACACACTCTTCCTTCAATCCTTGCTGAGCGTGAACAATTGGTGTATAGTAGACAAGGGCTATAAACTGAACCTTTCAGAAGGATTTGAAGCATATATGAATTCCTATCTAAATGCGGAAGGTTTGTTGAACGATCAACTTGCATTAAATACCAGATACTATTTTGATTGTATATCAGCTCTAATAAAATATGAAAATGAGACCATACCATTTACATATTAGAACTGTGTGCAATGTTTTTTCAAGTGTATAGCGTATAAATTCTGTATGTACCTTATGAACTTTGGTTACATTTTATGTGCCTTTATGTACCTACTTTGCTGCTAGAAAACGGGTTGATATACACATATACGTGACTAAGTGACTGTAAATTATCAATCTGTGTATAATGTAATCAAGTAAACTACGTAGATTTCTGGAAATTTCATGTTATTATGCTTCTACGACTACGATACTGGCATCTACTAAGTCAGGTTTCCATAATATAGTCTTATACTTCACATAAATGCATAGCCACCGTCCACAGATTTATAATATCCCTAATTCTGTCGGCTCCTGACGATGAAAAATTAATTTGTGGAAATCTATGAAGTGTATTTGGAACTTTCGACTGAATTTTATACTGAAAAATCTACGAGACATGTTTCCACGGCTGAGTAGGAAGAAGTGAAGAAAAAAATATGGATTGATCCTGAAATTCACAAAATCTTAACTTAGTCCCCCGGTGCAGTGGGAAAAAGGCTTGGGATCCTTTAATAGTGACGTGAATTACCTTTGGATAACAGAAAGAGCTGCAAATTATGCTTAGATGGTGGAAAACCTACTGGACAGTTATTGTCGCTTAGGCTGTAACGTGTTACTCAAAATCAAAATGCACGTTCTCCATTCGCATGTTTTTTAAGGATTACCTCGGTGCAATAAGTGATAAGCACGGAACGGTTCCACCAAAGCTTATCAACAAAGCGACGAAGCCATCAGGATCGGTGGAACTGTTCTGTGCTTGCTTATTGTTGGACATTCCTTCGAGTTGCCGGAGAATAAGATTAAAGAAGACATATAAAGAGAAAGCGCCATCGTCAATAGGAGACCATGTCTGTCTTTGATGTATTCTTTTGTATTCATGATTGTGTTGTTAAGTTAAATGTTGTTATTTCACATCACATTTTCATTTTAAATAATAAAGTTCAGCCAGTCTATAATAGTTCCATGTAATACTGTTAAACATTGCAGTTCGAAGTTCTTACGTTATTGCGTATCTTCTAAACTAGAGCTAATAAAAAATGACATTATTATTTTACGAACCCAAATTACTAGAGACCCACACCTTTCATTAAGGTCAAAATTTTTGTTGTTGTTGGCCTGCGTAATTTCGACATCAAACTCGCTGGTTACATGACGTTGACCCGTTACTTATTCATTCCAGTCTTCTGTTAGAGAGGAGAAATAATCAAATTAGTTTGTATTATAAAATGAAAGTACCACTGTTCGTTCGTTTTTAAAACGTGGGTATACAAATATTAATGAGAGATATGTCAGAATTTTACTGTAATGTGTATCACAGAAACACTGCAGCCTCAGAGTTCCTGTAATGAAATGCACACATCAAAAAAAGTTTTGTATCACCTCGGGGCCGAGAGTTCTGGAACCTGTAAAGAAAAATGGAATACAGATTACCATAAACATCATTTCCGCCCTTTTTATTGCTCATGAAAACCACACTTTACATGTTGTACCACCATACAGCGAGACCTTCAGAGGTGGTGATCCAGATTTCTGTACACACCATTACCTCTAATATCCAGTAGCACGTCCTCCTCGATGCATGCCTGTATTCGTCGTGGCATACTATCCACAAGTTCATCAAAGCACTGTTGGTCGAGACTGATCCACTCCTTAACGGCGATTCGGCGTAGATCCCTCAGAGTGGTTGATGGGTCACATCGTTCATAAACAGCCCTCTTCAATCTATCCCAGGCATGTGATTCTTGAGTTTCTCCCGGCGTATTTGATAATCAAAATATCCACGGGTATGCTGCCGGTCTATAGTGTCAACGGGCACAATATTTCGGCGATCAAACATGTCGCCATCATCAGGTGAACTGACGGACTGAGCTCCTGTGAACGAGCCGGCACGGAGATCCGTACGCTATGGCTGCTCAGAGGGAACTGGGTTCGGTCGCGGCGGCGGCAGATTTAAATACCCTCCGCCCGCGGCGCGCTCCCTCCGCCGTCCGCGCCCAGCGCCACGGTCGCGCGGTGGAACAGACCAGATTCCGTGTCAATGTGGCAAGTCGTATATTGGTCAGACGATGCGTACCGTCGAGGATCGATGCCGTGAACACCAGAGGCACACTCGACTGATGTATCCGAGCAAGTCGGCGGTCGCTCAACATTGTTTGTCGGAAAATCACGCCATGGAGTATGACCGCACGAGGATTCTGGTACAGACGTCGAGATACTGGGACAGCGTTGTTAGAGAAGCCATCGAAATTCGCACCAATGACGACCTCATAAACCGTGACTGTGGCTATAATCTTAGCAAGGCTTGGGAACCAGCGATCGGGTTAATCAAGAGTAAATCGAGCAGACGTATAGTTGTGACGACCACGGCGGACAGAGCCATCACACCGACGTCATCTCAGACGCCGTCGCAATCTGTTCCACCGCGCGACCGTGGCGCTGGGCGCGGACGGCGGAGGGAGCGCGCCGCGGGCGGAGGGTATTTAAATCTGCCGCCGCCGCGACCGAACCCAGTTCCCTCTGAGCAGCCATAGCGTACGGATCTCCGTGCTGGCTCGTTCACAGGAGCTCAGTCCGTCAGTTCACCTGATGATGGCGACATGTTTGATCGCCGAAATATTGTGCCCGTTGGACACTATAGACCGGCAGCATACCCGTGGATATTTTGATTATCCCAGGCATGTTCGATAGGGTTCATGTCTGGAGAACACGCTAGCCACTCTACTCGAGCGATGTCGTTATCCTGAAGGAAGTCATTCACAAGTTGTGCTGATACGGTTGCACTGTCGGTCGGAGGATGGCATTCATATAGCGTACAGCTGTTACGGCAACTTCCATGACCACCAGCGGAGTACGTCGGCCCCACGTAAGGCGACCCCAAAACAGCAGGGAACCTCCATCTTTCTGCACTCACTGTACAGTAAGTCGTTCGGCCTGACCGGGTTCCTCCGAGCCATAATCCATAGGTAGCGGTCATCGACTGCAGTAGTAGCCCTTGGGCGGCCTGAGCGAGGCATGTCATCGACAGTTTTTCTCTCTGTGTGTCTCCTCGACGTCGGAACAACATCGCTTCGGTTCACTCCGAGACGCCTGGACACTTCCCTTGTTGAGAGCCCTACGTGGCACAAAGTAACAATGCGGACGCGAACGAACCGCGGCATTGACCGTCTAGTCATGGTTGGCCGGCGAGGTCGGCCGAGCGCTTCTAGGCGCTACAGTCTGGAACCGCGCGACCGCTGCGGTCGCAGGTTTGAATCCTGCCTCGGGCATGGATGTGTGTGATGTCCTTAGGTTAGTTAGGTTTAAGTAGTTCTAAGTTCTAGGGGATGATGACCTCAGAAGTTAAGTCCCGTAGTGCTCAGAGCCATTTGAACCATTTTTTCTAGTCATGGTTGAACTACAGACAACACGAGCCGTGTACCTCCTTCCTGGTGGAATGACTGGAATTGATCAGCTGTCGGACCTCCTCCGTCTAATAGGTGCTGCTCATGCATGGTTGTTTACATCTTTGGGCAGGTTTAGTGACATCTCTGAACAGTGAAAGGGACTGTGTCTGTGATACAATATCCACATTCAACGTCTTTCTTCAGGAGTTCAGGGAACTGGGGTGATGCAATACTTTTTTTGATGAGTGTAGTTTGAGTTCCCATTTTAAGACAGTCTGGTGGTATTTGTACCAGATATTACACTGCTATTTTTCCTGGAAAGTTCTAAAAAATATTGATATTCTATAGAGTTTCTGAGAAGTTTTACAGTTCAGTTAGACCAAACTATGACTTAAATGTGATTCCAATTGTCACCAATCAGTCCAGCATCCGATAAGAAATTGAAACCGTCGTTTTCGGTTTTTGTGTCACCGTCACCACCTTTCTACCCACGGGGATGCAAGTGATTTCTGTTCCCCACAATCCTTTTTTCCGAGTCATTAAGCAATAGGAGTTTGACTGAAACGGCTTCCGGAGCCCAAAGTTTCAACTCAAATATGTAATCTCTATTTGTCGGCTTTGCTTACTCAACAGTATTTTTTGATTAGTTATCATATGTAGCAAATCCGGTTCAAATGCTTCTTTCGTCCCAGGATTCTGTTGAAAGAGGCATATCAAGCCACCCGCCCACCCACCTATCCATCCACTCACCCTCCCACGCAGAAACACACACACACACACATACATACCCGAAACCGAACGTGTACACAGGTTATTTGTTATTTTAAATGTACCCCATATTCCTGCAGGAGATAGAGATTGTCAAAAACAGGGAAAAAAGTGCTGTAAACATATATCCTGTGGCAAAGATTTGTGATGTACGCCATTTGGTCATAATGTTCACTACGTTGATTACCACAGGTAACACTACTTTTAATGATTAATGAAAACCACCTCTGCTATATTACTACCCATTTTTTGAGTTAGGACAGGTTTCATTCGTTGAACATCTTCAGGTTCCCGAGTTGCAGGTTGCAAACTGAAGATGTTCAGAGAAAGAAGCGATCAGAAGACAATGCGTGTATAATAATGATGCTGAGTTGTGGCTCATCATATACATTTATTCATATTCGCAGTTCATTATCTGCTAGAGTGCAGTGAAAAAGGTCACGGGCAGGCTCAGTACTTTCTGTTCGCCTCCGGGTGTGATCTTTGATATTCAGAAATTTGCTAGTGCAAAACCGTGTTTAAAGCACAATGCGTAATTTTTAATTTTGTTTCATATCATAGGAATGGACAGGAGTTTGTTCGCTGTATGATGACGCAGGAGGGGCTCGCCGCAGTTTGCCAATAGCTGAAGACGCTTTAGGCCACCATATGTGCAGGCTGCTGCCTGGGGAGCAGCGGCGGCGGAGAAACTGGCGGAGTGCGTGGATCGCCTTAAGTATAGTTTGCTTGGCCAAGGGACTCTACTGCAGGGGCAACTTCCAGCGTATGTGATGCGGGAGGACTACACTCACCTCAGGGTGAGTAGCAGGTTGTCACCCTTCAGCAGATTCTTAGCATACATTGGCAGACATGTTTGTTAGTGATTGGGAACTCAAAGGTTACGCGTGCTGTGAAGCCAGAATCCATGGTTGGAAAGAAATCCAATGTGCATTTGGTTTCTCTGCCGAGGATCCTCATCTGATACACGGAGTCGGCCATGCCTGCGGCTATAGTGTGTAAGAAGTACAGTCATCTGCTAGTTGTTGTTTATGTCGGCACCAGCGACGCCTGTCACTTGGGTTATGAGGCCAGACTCAGTTCCTACAGACGTCTGGTGTAGTTGGTGAAGACTATTGACTTCGCTCAGTGGGGTGCAAGTAGAGCTTATAGTTTTCATTCTCGTACCCGCATTCGATCGGGATCCTTTAGAGCCAAGTGGAGACTCACAACTGGAAGTTCCATAGATACTGTGATGGTACTGGTAGCATACTTCTGGACCTGCGCTAGAGGGCAGAGAAATGTAACGTGCCTCTAGACAGGTCATTGTAGGTCAGTGAATCACTATATGGAGGAAGCAGCTACTTGGGCAGCAACGTGCTTGTGAAGTGTACACGCCTTTTTCATTCTTTTTTTAAATAAGGCAAATTCCTTTTAGAAGAATTTGAAACATATGTGCACAGCCTTGTTGCACTCTTAGTGTTACCACACTGGCTTTTAATATCAGTATGTTTTGACTTTCCTGTATGCTGAGTCTGTTCTTCCGACAACCATTTTTCGATTTCTTCGCATTTTTCATGCAGTCATCTCGTCTTAGCTTCCCTGCACTTCCTATTTATTTCATTCCTCTGCGACTGATATATCTGTATTCCTGAGTTTCCCGGAACATTTTTGTACTTTCATCTATCAAATGAAGTATTTCTTCTACTACCCAGGGTTTTCCTTTCCAACTTCTGTGATGGTCCTTTTTAGAGATGGCCGTTGCTCTTCAACTGTACTGCCTACTGAGCTATTCCTTATTGCTGTATCTGTAGCCTTAGAGAACTTCAAGTTTAGCTCGTCATTCCTTAGTACTTCAGTATCCTTCTTCTCTAGGTATTGATTCTTCCTTGCTAACGTCTTAAACTTCAGCCTATTTTTCATCACCACTATATTGCTATCTGAGTCTATATTCTTTCCCCTGGCTACGCCTTGCAATCCAATAGCTGATTTCGGAATCTCTGATTGACCATGATGTAATCTAATTGAAATCTTCCCGTATCTCCCGGCCATTTCCAAATATACCTCCTCCTCTTGTGATTCTTGAACAGAGTAGTGGCTATTACGAGCTTAAACTTGTTACAGAACTGAATTAGTCTTTCTCCTCTCTCATTCCTTGTCCCAAGCCCATATTCTCCTGTAACCTTTTCTTCTAATCCTTCCCCTACAACTACATTCCAGTCTCCCATGGCTATTAGATTTTCGTCTCCCTTTACGTACTGCATTACCCTTTCAATATCCTCATATACTTTCTCTCTCTCTTCGTCTTCAGCTTGCGACGTCGGCATATATACCTGAACTATCGTTGTCGGTATTGGTTTGCTGTCGATTCTGATAAGAACAATCCTATCACTGAACTGTTCACAGTAACACACTCTCTGCCCTACCTTTCTATTCATAACGAATCCTACTCCCGTTATACCATTTTCTGCTGTTGTTGTTATTACGCTATACTCATCTGATCAGAAATCCTTGTCTTATTTCCATTTCACTTCACTGACCTCTACTATATCTAGATTGAACCTTTGAATTTCCCTCTTCAGATTTTCTAGTTTCCCTTGTACGTTCAAGCTTCTGACATTCCATGCCCCGATTCGTAGAACGTTATCCTTTCGTTGATTATTCAATCTTTTTCTCATTGTAACCTCCCCCAGTCCCGTCCGCCCCCTCCCCCCCCCCCCCCCCGGAGATCCGACTGGGGGACTATTCCGGAATCTTTTGCCAATGGTCGATCATCATTACGCTTTTCAGTGACACGATACACTGTGGATACACGTTACGTGTCTTTAATGCAGTGGTTTCCATTGCCTTCTGCATACTGATGCCGTTGATCACTGCTGATTCTTAGGCCTTTAGGGGCAGTTTCCCACCCCTAGGGCAAGAGAGTGCTCTAAAACTCTGTCCGGTCCTCCGCACTTTTTGACAAGGTCGTTGGCAGAACTATGGTGGCTTCTTATGTCGGAAGTCTTCGGCCGCCAATGCTGATTATTAATCAAAATTTAAACAGTGGCGGGATTCGAGCCCGGGACCTAGGAAGTTTTGATTACTAATCAAAGACGCTACCCTTTTTTTAAAAAAATTCTCATTTTGTTCGTTGTATCTGCTCGCGGCGGACGTCGCAAGACACCCGTTTCAGTTCGTCGTTGATCGATTAACTCAGTTTTTTTATTACAGAGGGTAGCTAACCCTCTGACCGAACACGCTGAGTTACCGTGCCGGGGCCCCTAGACCACGAGTGAAGAATTATGTTTTAAGATCTCTGAGGCCATAGATACTGCAATAATGAATAACTCGGGAGGCAGTTCAGTTGAAGAGGAATGGACAACACCAAAGGGGCAATCACTGATGTTGGAAAGAAAAACATAGGTACATGAAAGCTAACAGCAAAGAAAAGGTGGGTAATGGAAGAAATAATTCAGTTGACCGATGAAAGAAGGAAACACAAAAATGTCAAAGAAAATTCAGAAATGAAGAAATACAAGCCACTTAAGAATGAAATAAATAGGAAATGCAGGGAAGCTAATGCAAAATGAGTGCATAGAAATCTAAAGAAATCGAAGTCAAAACAACCTTCGGTGAAATTAAAAGGGGCGGCAGCTGGTAAGAGCTGATAGTAGGGTTCGAGTGTGGCGCAGACCACACGAAGTCATGGACCCAAGTTGTCATCAACGCAATGTGCAAACTGGTGGTGGATCCATAATACAGGTTATGTTGACTGTGTTTACATGGAATGGACTGGGTCCTCACGTCCATTGAAACCGAACATTGACTGAAAATGGTTATGTACAGCTACTTGGAGACCATTTGCAGCCATTCATGGACTTCATGTTCCCTAACAACGTTTCAGATGACACAGTTGTTCGCGACTGGTTTGAAGAACATTCTGGACAACTCAAACGCATGATTTGGCCACACAGGTCGCCCGACATCAATCCCATTGAACTTTCATGAGACATAATCGAGGGGTCAGTCCTACACCGGCAACACTTCCGCAGTTATGGACGGCCATAGAGGCGTCGTGGCTCAGTAGTTCAGCGCGGGACAATCAACGACTTGCTGAGTCCGTGCCATGTCGAGCTGCTGCACTAGCCAGGGCAAAAGGAGATCCGATCCGAAGTTAAGAGGTGTCACATAACTTTGGCCGCTCAGTGTACATTCTCATAAATTTCTTCCTCTGGTTTGGTCGATGTTTGATACTAGCAGACTTCTCTTGTTCAGAAATGCCCACATTGACTATGTTACTCTGCTTTTATGTCCCCCTTGCTTCGTCCGTGATGTGCTATATCCAAGGTAGTTGAATTACTTAACTTCGTCTACTCCGCGGTCCCCAATTTTTATGTAATTTTATCACTATCTCATTTCTACTTCTTCTCTTTACTTTCGTCTTTCTTCGGTGTGCTCTCAATTCATTTTCTATACTCATTAGATCGTCCATTTCATTCAGAACGCTGTAATTCTATTCAGCTTCACTGAGGATAGCATTGCCTTTCAGCGTAAATTTTATGGGACTCTTGACTCTTTCTTTTTTTCCGTCCGTCATTGTTTCTTCGATGTATTGTTTGAGCTGTAAGCGGGAAAATCTGTTTCTCACACTTATAATCTTTATAATCGGAGCACATCGTTCTTGATCTTCAGTTCTTATCCTTGCATACATTGTATGTTATCCTCCTTTCCCCTCAGCTTACTCCTTTTTTTGTTAGAACTCCAAATGTCTTGCACCATTTTACATTATCGAACGCTTTTTCCATGTAGACAAATCCTACGAATGTGTCTTGATTTTTTAAAAGTCTTGTTTCCATCATCAAACGCAATGTCAGAAGTGGTTCTCTGATACCCTTGCCTTTCCGTAGGCCAAACTGATCATCTGACACAGGAGTAGTCAAGCTTGACCGTACATCCCAGTAATGAGTGCTCCAGCTTTCGCGGTGGACAGCAGAAGGTAGCGATTTAAAAACATTTTCTGTGTTATCGATAGCTACGATGCCACGCCGTAGGTGCAAGCTCTTAGGTTGGTACTACGACACCGACACCGACGCCAACGCCCTCTAGCCGGCTGTGTGGAGATCTACAAGCGTCGCTCCGGATTCAGTCCATTTGATTCCGAGGAGACGACCTAGAACATTGTTTCTACTTCATAGGGGGCCATTACTGACTTTGTTACTTCAATGATAGTTTGTCCTACTATTATTGGCTATTAACGTTGGTGCTTATCCAGTTTCGCACCTATGGGCTCTTCAGTGCAAAGTTACGTATGTCACTGACTAATATTCTCTATTAAATGTAGTTCCACGTAAAAAGCTGTACCGAGAATCTTACTTAACCTGCTCCTTCTCACTTCCTACATTCGGCCTAACCATTCAGTTTACAGGAACAGACCCACACGCCGCCTTCCAGACAGGATACAAAATTTTCATTAGATTTATATGAAATTATTACTTAAAGTATTTGGTAAGTAACTGTTGTTGCATGTTTTTGCTTGCTGTAACTCTTTTTTGCAAACTGCTGTAACCCTTTTTATAACTTTTGTAAAGTAAAGTTTCTTCTCCACTATAGATCAGTATAACTGGACAGCCGGTGGGTGCTTAGAAATTTTTCTGCTAAGAACGATACAAGAGAGCAGTAGGTAAGAAAGGTTGACTACCCCTGACCTAACACCCGTTCAATTTCCGTTTGCATTGTTCTGTGTAGTATTCTTGTCGGAAATCACGTAACTTTAATTGTGCAGTTGTCAATTCAGATCTTATGACTACCCTCGTACAAGATTCAGTGATCCCAACAGAACTCACGAAGAAAAACGAACAACATGGAATGAACCTCGCCTCTGTGTTTACGCTGCGCTCGCGTCGGGATGTGACGTCTCGCTGCTCTGCCTCGACACAACACGCCGCCTGCACCTCGTCATATTTCCAGGCCTGTGTTCCCGAAAGGCAGAAACGGCATTCCGCCCTCTGCAGCCTTGCTTCCCTGCGATATTAAATTCGCACACACGGCTGGCGTTTTGACAAGAGCAAGCAGCCCACGGAAAGGGAACGAAAGCTGGGTTTCGCTCACTCAGTCGTTGCCGGGAATTCTAGGGATGCGCGGCATCTCGGAGGTTTTAGTGGTACAGTAGCGCATTGCATTTCACCTGGCAGCAATTCCAGGAGGAAAGGCAATAACCGAGTATGTATTCCAGCAACGCTTAACTCCTCACACAAACACGCAGTCATCGATGTACGGGGTACTTTGACGTAAAAAGCTTCAGTTGCGTGCACAGAGTACTACATGGAAAAAAGTCTGAGTTAACACAGATTCGCAAACCGAATCGTTTGTAGCATGACTGCGATTTCTGTGGTGTCACCGTCAGACACCACACTTGCTAGGTGGTAGCCTTTAAATCGGCCGCGGTCCGTTAGTATACGTCGGACCCGCGTGTCGCCACTATCAGTGATTGCAGACCGAGCACCGCCACACAGCATGTATAGTCTAGAGAGACTCCCTAGCACTCGCCCCAGTTGTACAGCCGACTTTGCTAGCGATGGTTCTGTGCCTGCATCCGCTCTCATTTGCAGAGACGACAGTTTAGCATAGCCTTCAGCTACGTCATTTGCTACGACCTAGCAAGGCGCCAAATTCAGTTACCATGTATCCTGAAGAGATAATATTGTGAATCATGCACCGTCAAGAGCGACGTTCATCATTAATGGATTAAAGTTAAGTATCAAACTAATTACGTCCGCTTTCTGAATTCTAATTCCTTGTCATGTTCCAGACCTCACGTCAGTATAGTTCTTCCCTCCTCACGCCAGCCTGCGTGAGCTAAAACGCGTGCATTTAGGCCTCCTCTAGTAACACGGTATTGGCCGGCTGGAGTGGCCGTGCGGTTCTAGGCGCTGCAGTCTGGAGCCGAGCGACCGCTCCGGTCGCAGGTTCGAATCCTGCCTCGGGCATGGGTGTGTGTGATGTCCTTAGGTTAGTTAGGTTTAATTAGTTCTAAGTTCTAGGCGACTGATGACCTCAGAAGTTAAGTCGCATAGTGCTCAGAGCCATTTAACACGGTATTGGCTCTTCAGCCAACACAACAATTTCGTTGTTACCAGCTACTATTGACGTGATCCTGAGTGAACACAGCATGATGGTCCGTAATGTGGCCTTTGTTTACATTTTGGAGCCGTAAAGTTGTGAACAGAATGTTTACAACAGTGCAGTACACGGTCCGGGTGCCACATACGTCAGTTGTTGGCGGAACATTAGCTGTGGTAGTAACGCGGATCATTAAAATAACGAAGAGTATGTGGATATGCATTTCATATATGGTAGGGCTAATGCAGATGCACGGGGGGCAGCCTGACATATACGTAATACACAGCAACGAATGTATTACGTTTTATGAATCCCCCGCATACTGCAGAAAACGTGAGTCAGCAACTTACTGTGCTTGGTGCTACAAAGCTGTGAAAGCGTATCGACAACATATGACGAGAAAATATTTAAAACCACATACTGTTATATGACTGAACATGTATCAAACAATATCATCTTCATTTCACAATACATATTGACACGTACACTTTCTTTGGACAAGTACACTGAAGCTCTAAATGAACTGGTATGGACATGCGCATTCAAGTACACAGATATGTAAACAGGCAGAATACGGCGCTGCAGTGGGCAACACCTATATACGACAACATGTGCCTGGCGCAGTTGTTAGATCAGTTACTGATGTTACAATGGCAGGTTATCCAGATTTAAGTGAGTTCGAACGTGGTGTTGTAGTCGGCGCACAACTGATGGGACCAGCATCTCCGCGGTAGCGATGAAGTGTGGATTTTCCCGTGCGACCATTTCATGTGTGTATTGTGAATATCAGGAATCCGGTAAAACATCAAATCTCCGATATCTCCGCGACCGGAAAAAGATCCTGAACGAACGGGACCAACGACGACTGAAGAGAATCGTTCAATGTGATAGAAGTGCAAACCCTTCGCATATTGCTGCGGATTTCACTGCTGGGTCATTAACAAGTGTGAGCTTGTGAAACATTCAAGGAAACATCGATATGGGCTTTCGGAGCCGAAGGCCCACTCATGTACCCCTGATGACTGCACAAAACAAAGTTTTACGCCTCGCCTGGGCCCGTCAACACCGATCTTGGACTGTTGATGGCTGAACACATGTTGCCTGGTCGGACGAGTCTCGTTTCAAATTTTATCGAGTGAATGGACGTGTACGGGTATGAATCACGTCAGCAGGAGACTGTTCAAATTGGTGGAGACTCTGTAATGGCGTAGGGCGTATACTGTTGGAGTGATATGGGACCCTTGATAAATGTAGATAAGACTCTGTCAGGTGACACGTTCGTAAGCATCCTGTCTGATCACCTGCAGCCATTCATGTCCAGCAGGACAGTGCGACATCCCTCACATCCACCTTCTGAATAGGCTCAGAACGGAAACTGCAAGATCAACACATAATTTGCAGAAATTGAGTTACATCACATCATCTGCCCTTTGTGGCTGTGCAGTTCAGTAAACTACAGAGAACTGATACCAACATAGACGATGTCCTCCAAGGTGTACCATTGATGCTGTGATGTCCGCTAGCTCTGAAGCCGTAGTGATCGCCAAATACTGGGCTGAATTTGCCTAGTTTGTTATGGTAGTCTTTATATCTTTCGTTTCAACATTCCTGTAATGCATTCTTAAAATTCAAAATTATCAATAGTTTGTGAGTGATTGTCACTAAGGAGCTCAACGAACTATACGAATGTAGATTATGTCCTGCATGATGTTCCACTGTCTTCAACTTTAAATTAGCAATTAGTTTACAAGTGCTATACATATGTTAGTCCGCAGCTCGTTATCTTGCGGTAGCGTTCTCGCTTCTCGCGTACTGTGTCCCGGGTTCGATTCCCGGCGGGGTCAGGGATTTTCACTGCCTCGAGATGACTGGGTATTGTTGTGTCGTCATCGTCATCATTCATCCCCATTACGGTCGGAGGAAGGCAATGGCAAACCACCTCCGCTAGTACCTTGCCTAGTACGGCGGTACGGGTAACCCGCATCGACCCTACGCTCCTCGGAGAATGGGACCCCATCACCATCATCATCATACATATGTTATCTTGCACGCTGAAGTTAATGCTAGACGAATTTCTCATCGTCGGAATATACATTGCAAGGACACGGCAGCAAGATTTCTTGATAGTCGTATTGCATACCTTGGCTTCTCTTGGAATTTTAGTTCTAAGCCTTCAGTGTCATATACATGTTTGCACAAAAAGACTGGCAGTAGCCTGTAGAAACTCATTATATGCAAGTAAAGCTGCCAACCATGTGTAGCAGCTTTCATTAACTATTCGTTTCAAACCGGACATAGAACTTGGTTTCTGCCTTCTTTGTTCGCTGCCACGAATCGGGTTAGGACTATATCATGAAATTTAGTAGAGCTTGTAAACAATTGGCGCGCTTTACAGTTTGCTTCCATTGTATTCAACAAATATGTACGTAGCCTCTAGTCTTCCCATATGGGATATAAAATCTGATTCTCTGAACACACTATACTGCCACTAACTAGTAATAGCCCAGCACCGAATGTACACTCTACAACACCTTGCTGGCTAAATGTAGCTCGAGATGTCACGTTTGCTCCATCAAATTCCGCTTAACACAAAACGTTTCCGACCTGAGCGGATGAGTTCATTCAGATATCTGGCAGCTAGCGTATCTCCTTACGCCTGACTGATATATTCCGCGCGATGCACAGCTACACCCACACATAAACTTACAATATATAGCAGATGAACTATATATTGCAGCTGTAGGGATAATTGTTGTCAGTTGATACCAAGGTGCCGAACTAGATGTGTGGAAAAGTTTCGCAAACACATTTTCAAGAATTATTATACAAACAACACATCAGTCTTCTGACTGGTTTGATGCGGCCCGCCACGATTTCCTCTACCATTCCAACCTCTTTATTTCAGAGTAGCACTTGCAGCACACGTCCCCAGTTACTTGGCGCATGTATTCCAATCTCTGCTTTCCCCTACAGTTTTTGCCCTCTACAGCTCTCTCTAGTACAATGGAAGTAATTCCCTGATGTCTTAACAAATCTCCTGTTATCCTTTCACTTCTCCTTGTCAGAGTTTTCCACACATTCCTTTCCTCTCCGATTCTGCGCAGAACCTCCTCATTCCTCAGATTAACAGGCCACCTAATTTTCAACATTTGTCTGTAACACCACATCTCAAATGCTTCGATTGTCTTCTTTTCTGGTCTTCTGATAGTCCATATTTCACTACCATACAATGCTGTGCTCCATAAGTACATTCACAGAAATTTCTCCCTCAAATTAAGGCCAATGTTTGATGCTAGTAGACTTCTCTTGGACAGGAATGTGCTTTTTGCCACTGGTAGTCTGTTTTTGGAGTCGTCCTTGCTCCGTCCGTCATTCGTTATTTTGCTGCATAGGTAGCAGAATTCATTAACTTCATCTACTTGGTAACCATCAACCCTGACGTTAAGTTTCTCGCTGTTGTCATTTCTGCTACTTATCATTACTTTCGTCTTTCTTCGATTTACTCTCAGCACATTTTCTGTACTCATTAGACCGTTCATTCAACTCAGCAGATCCTATAATACTTCTTCACATTCACTTCGGATAGCATTGTGATTAGCGAACCGCATCATTGATATCCTTTCACGTTGAATTTTAATTCCGCTCCTGAACATTTCTTTCATTTCCATCATTGCTTCTTCTATTTACAGATTGAACAGTAGGGGCGAAAGACTACATCCCTCTCTTATACCCCTTTCAATCCGAGCGCTTCGTACTTTGTCGTCCACTCTTATTATTCCCTCTTGGCTTTGTACTTCTTGTATATTACTCGCCTCTCCCTATAGCTTAGCCCTATTTTTTTTAAGAATTTCGAACATCTTGCATACTTTTACATTAAATTACCAAATATGTAGCAAGCAGTCGCAAAATCATGTTTTATTTATTCACTTTTGCAAATCGATTTCAACTGATTAACAGCCATCATCGGTGCTTTCAACCAGTATGTGCACTGAATATTAGTTTACTGCACATTTGGTAATTTTACGGTTTGGGAACCACATGGAGCCCACCATGTCTTGATTTTTCTTTATTCTTGCTTGTGCCTTTACCTTTCCTAAAGCCAAACTGATCGTTATCTAACACATCCTCAGTTTTTTCTTCCAGTCTTCTGCATATTATTTTTGTCAGAAAGTTGCGTGATTCATCTGTTAAGCTGATTGTGCGATAGTTCTCGTACTTTTTAGCTCTTACAGCCTTCGCAGTAGCGTGGATGATATTTTTCCGAAAGTCATATAGTATGTCGCCAGACTAATACATTCTACATTCCAACGTGAACAGTCGTTTTCTTGCCACTTCCCCCAGTGATTTTAGGAATTCTGATGGAATGTTATCTATCCCTTTTGCCTTGTTTGATCTTAGGTCCTCAAAAGCTCTCTTAAATTCTGATTCTAATACTTGATTATTATATCTTGTAAATAAAGACTCCTGTTCCTTCTTCTGCCACATCAGACAAATCTTCCCCCTCACAGAGACCTTCAATGTACTCTTTCCATCTATCCGCTCTCTCCTCTGCACTCAACAGCGAAATGCTCGTTGCGCTCTTAACGTTACAATCCTTGCTTTTAATTTCAGCGAAGGTTTCCTATATGCTAAATCAGTCCTTCCGACAATCATTTCTCGTCAGATTTCTTCACATTTTTCATGCAGCCATTTCGTCTTAGCTTCCCTGCACTTCCTATCAGTTTCATTCCTCAGCGACTTCTATTTCTGTATTCCTACATTTCCCTGAACATTTTTGTATTCTTTCTTTCATCGATCAGCTGAAGTATTTCTTCAGTTACCCATGGTTTCTTCGCAGTTACTTTATTTGCACCTATGTTTCTCTTTCCAGCTTGTGTTATTTTCCTTTTTAGAGATGTCCATTCCTCTTCAACTGTACTCCTTGCTGAGCTATTGCTTATAGCTGTTTCTATAGCCTTAGACAATTCAAGTGTATCTCGTCATTTCTTAGTACTTCCGTACCCCATTTCTTTGCGTGTTGATTCTTCCTGAATAATGTCTTAAATTTCAGCCTACTCTTCATCACCACTGCACTGTCATCTAATCTATATATGCTCCTGGGTATGCCTTACAATCTAGTATCTGATTTCGGAGTGTCTGTCGGATCATGATGTAGTAACACCCGGCTTTTTCCAAGTATACCGTCTCTTCTTGTGATTATTGAACAGAGTATTCGCTATTACAAACTGAAATTTATTAAATTACTCAATTAGTCTTTCTCATCTCTCGTTCCTTGTCCCACTCCCAAATTCTTCTATAACCCTTCCTTCCATTCCTTCCCCTACAACTGCATTCCAGTCCCTCATAACTATGAGATTTTCATCTTCCTTTACGTAATGTATTAGCCTTTCCTCATATACTTTCTCTATCTATTCGTCTTCAGCTTGCGACGTCGGTATGTAAACCTGAACTATCGTTGTCGGTGTTGGTTTGCTGTCGATTCTGATAAGAACAACCCTATCACTGAAATGTTCACAATAACACACTCTCTGCCCTATCCCCTGTCCATAACGAATCCTACTCCTGATATACGATTTTCTGCTGCTGATGATATTACCCTATACTCACCAGACCAGAAATCTTTGTCTTCTTTCCATTTCATTTCAATAACACAATCTCCAGACTAAGCCTTTGCATTTCCTTTTCAGATTTTCTAGTTCCCTACCACGCTCAAACTTCTGACATTCAACATATCGATTCCTAGAACGTTATGCTGTCATTGGTTATTCAGTCTTTTCTCATGGTCACTTCCCCCTTGGCAGTCCCGTCCCGGAGATCCGAATGGGGAACCATTCGGGAATCTTTTGCCAGTGGAGAGATGACCATGATACTTTTTGAATTACGGGCCACATGTCCCGTGGCTACACGTGATTATGCTGTCATTGGTTATTCAGTCTTTTCTCATGGTCACTTCCCCCTTGGCAGTCCCGTCCCGGAGATCCGAATGGGGAACCATTCGGGAATCTTTTGCCAGTGGAGAGATGACCATGATACTTTTTGAATTACGGGCCACATGTCCCGTGGCTACACGTGATGTGTCTTTAATGCAATGGTTAATTGCCTTCTTGCGTCATCATGCCGTTGATCACTACTGATTTTTCACCTTCAGTGAGACAAAGACGAAGTAGAAATACTTCACCAGTTGCATAAACTGCACCGCTAATCCCGATTATACGTATTATTTATACTGATCGTGAAGTTCTCGCTGCGAGAGAAAATTATACGCTATTGATGTAACCGACTTTCTGATTAACACTGCTACTAGTGTATTAATATGATCACTAACACTAGTTATGGTATTCGTTTCACTTTATCTGTTATTAGGTAATGATTCTGTTGTCTCGTGATGTGAACAAAGATGGGAGTCGGGTTTGAAGTCACAGATGTATTCGCTCGTTTAGCTCAAGATCTAACCCAAAGTCTAATATAATAGTCGTGACACTCCATCTGTTTTTATGGTACTCACTGCGATAGCAGAGCGAGAAGCGGCCAGCTTCTCAATGCAATATCGCATGAGTACGAATACTATAGTTTATATTGATTTTTAACATAGTTTATCCATTAGGGAGCGTATGTAGTGCAATAAGAATCGAATACAATGAAAATGACAGCAGATATGTCGTTCTACAGTTTCCTAACAACCCTGGGAAGTTTGAAACGCCACTTTACACCACTGCCGTAGCGGATGGAAAAGACACACAGACGTGATAACAACACGTCAAAGAAATGAAACTGTTTCTCAACACCGAGAAAGCGTTTCCACAATAGTTGCTACATTTGAACCACAATCGGCAAGAATCTTCAATATATTCGCTTTTGAAGCAGAAGCAATTACAGTTACGAAAATAGTGATGAATTAAAAAGTCGAGTAATGTGTAAAACTTAGTGAATCGTGAGAACCCGCAAGAAGTTCATACGTGTCAAGCAAAGTACCTGTCACAATACGAACAGACAGAAATATATGCTTCTCAAGCATAAATATGGGTTTATACTCTCTTGCTTCCGGTGGTATAAGCTGCAGCTGTACAGATATTCCAAAGCATTTCTTAATGAGTAAGCTGTAGTTTATGTGATTAAATCAGTGCTTTTACCTTTCCTTCACGATAATTATGCATGGAACATGAAACATAACAACTATATCGTTAATTAAGTAGAAAAATAATTTGAAACATACGTAGTCATTACGAGGCACTTAACTATGTGCTTTCTCACCGCATGGAGCGCTAGTGTCGCTCCAGTTGTCAAACGCTAAAAACTTTCACCCAGAGCGTGTCAAGACTGTATTTATTAGACTGTGGTCTAACCTGTGTCTCCGCTGCCGTTGTTCTCGAAGCTCGCTGATGTGCTGAAAGATGGCGGTGGCAACAATGATGATTACTAAAACAATGACGAAACCTGAATTAAAAATATACGGCTGCCTAGTCGCATCATTTAGCGGCAGAATTTACAGAAGAAACGAACTTTAACTGTTTTCAGACTGGGTATGGGACTAGATCTTATCGGGTTAGAAACCTGCACACAGATATTGCTCTTTAACAATGACGGCATCGTAACTACGTGTTAAGATAACTAGCCGTCGGATTCTTATTCCACTCAAAACTAAAGGGTAGAAGCTTGGTCTCATACTTCTAAACACAGTTTTGTACGAATTACGTGACAGTTCTGTTCTCAGAATACGTTCTGCTAAATTTCCACTTTGCAAACCAACAAAGATCACAGTCTTTAGCTCGCCTTTTATATCACGAAAACGCTCAGTTGGCTGTCCAATATATATCACGATGAAATAGTATTCACCGAACTCTTCCTCGTTTACACACTACTAAAATAACTGTTTTCTCACAAAGTAACAGACTTTTCTCAAATCTGCAACCCGCTGTCCCGTCTTGAACCAGCTCGCTCATCAATTGTCTCCTTTGTGAAGGTAAAACTTTTACACAGATTTGATTTTTTGTACTTCCAGAAATACATAGACGTTATGTACAAATACTTTTCTAATGATATTACAACTCAAAATAATATGAATTTCCACTTTTTCATTACATGGTAGTACACATCATACAGTTTTCATTCATGGTCGTCGAGGAGACCGTGTAGCCCCTTTGTTCATCTGGGTGGGCAGTTTCTCAATATTTGACCGTATATTCGCCTGCACACATCTTCAGAGCCGTCTTTCATCCCTGTCACCAACGGCCGATGGTGCAATACAGTTGCTTGGCACCCGTACTGGATAGCCAATTCGCCAAGCAAAGTTTGCTTTAACCATGGCGCCACGCGAACAGTTTGCAAACTTCGGCGTTTCGGAAATGCGTCCATCCTTGGCCCAAAAGGCAATGATCATGCCTTTTCGGCGTCAGTTAAATTGCTCCGTTTCTGCGATACGACAACGACTGCACTGTTTTCCGCGTCCTCCCGACTAGCATCAAATACCCTCTATTACTAGTGCTGCCACCTGTCGTCTAGAAATGGTTATTGAACGTTGATACAGGACGTAGGTGGTTGTCACATTAGTGTGAATGGATCGTGTAATACATACAGTTCAAATGGTTAAAATGGCTCTGAGCACTATGCGACTTAACTTCTAAGGCCATCAGTCGCCTAGAACTTAGAACTAATTAAACCTAACTAACCTAAGCACATCACACACATCCATGCTCGAGGCCGGATTCGAACCTGCGACCGTAGCAGTCGCTCGGCTCCAGACTGTAGCGCCTAGAACCGCACGGCCACTCCGGCTAGCTATATACAGTTTTGTGTTGCTACTTACAAGATATCGACTCAGAAAAATACTCTTAGAAGGATAACAAAAGGAAGGCGAAGACATTTCAGTCACTGATTCTGTCCAAGAAATTTTTCTCGTTTTAGACATCAAAAAAGTTTTGCATCACCCCAGTTCTCTGAACTCCTGAAGATAGACGTTGACTATAGATATTGTAAGACAGACACAGTCCCTTTGACGTTCACAGATGTCACTAAACACACCCAAAGATGTAAACAACCATGCATGATCAGCACCTATTAGACGGAGGAGGCCCGACAGCCGATCAGTTCCGGTCATTCCACCAGTAAGGAGGTACACAGCTAGTGTTGACTGTAGTTCAACCATGCCTAGACGGTCAATACCGCGGTTCGATCGCGTCCGCATTGTTACTTTGTGCCACGAAGGGCTCTCAACAAGGGAAGTGTCCAGGCGTCTCTGAGTGAATCAAAGCGATGTTCTTCGGACATGGAGAAGATACAGAGAGAGAGGAAATTTCATGCCTCGCTCAGGCCTCCCAAAGGCTACTACTGCAGGGGATGACCACTACCTAAAGATTATGGCTCGGAGTAACCCTGGCAGCAACGCCACCATGTTGAAGAATGCTTTTCATGCAGCCACGGGACGTCGTGTTACAACTCAAACTGTGCGCAATAGGTTGCATGATGCAACTTCACTTCCGACGTCCATGGCGAGGTCCATCTTTGCAAACCACGACGCGCGGTACAGTTAGGCCCAACAACACGCCGAACGGACCGCTCAGGATTGTTATTACGTTCTCTTCATCGATGAATGTCGCGTATACCTTCAACCAGAAAATCGTCGGAGACTTGTATGGAGGTAACCCAGTCAGTCTGACTGTCCAGCGAGTGCAGCAAGGTGGAGGTTCCCTGCTGTTTTGAGGTGGCATTATGTGAGGCCGAAGTACGCAGCAGGTGGTCATGGAAGGTGTCGAAACGGCTGTACGACACGTGAATGCCATCCTTCGATCAATAGTGCAACCATATCGCCGGCCTACTGGAAAGACATTCGTCTTCATGGATGATAATCCGCGCCCTCATCGTACACATCTTGTGATTGACTTTCAGGACATCAGGACATCGCTCGACTTGAGTGGCCAGCATGTTCGCCAGACATGAACCCTATTGAACATGCCTGGGATAGATTGAAAAGGGCTGGGACGACGTGACCCACCAACCACTCTGACGGATCTACGCCGAATCGCCTTTGAGGAGTGGGACAATCTGGCCCAACAGCGCCTTGATGAACTTGTGGATAATATGCCACGAAGAATACAGGCATGCATCGATGCAAGAGGACGTGCTACTGGGTGTTAGAGGTACCGGTGTGCACAGCAATCTGGACCACTACCTCTGAAGGTCTCGTTGTATGGTGGTACAACATGCAGTGTGTGGTTTTCATGAGCAATAAAAAGGGCGGAATGATGTTTATGTTGATCTCTAAGCTAATTTTATGTACAGGTTGCGAAACTCTCGGAACCGAGGTGATGCAGAACTTTTTTTAATGTGTGTATTACTTTTTAATGTCTTATCTTCTGTTTCAGAAGTTTTCTAATTACATGAATTGAGCTCTGATGTATCTTAAAAATTTTGTGTTTACGTTTTGCCTTAGTACAAAACCCTTCTAACATTTTTGTCAGGATTATGGCCTCAGTTTTATATTTCTTAGCGTTTAATCACTACTGTCGTTAAGCATGTCACAGCAAAGGATTTTCATCGACGTGTTTTCAATGGTTCAGGCAGGTAAGAGTTCATGATCTTGCCATTTCATTTTCATCATCATAATGTTTACTGGAAAAAATCTGTTACCGTATCTGCATTTTACCTACTGTACAATTTCGACGCTGCTGCTCAGATGATCTCTGTGGTCGGGACATAGGTGCTAGGCAGTCTGTAGCCGTAATTGGGCTGGCTCCGCGTGTTATTGGCATTCCAGATGCCCGTAGGCTGGTTGTAGCGGATCGGCCAGATCTGTTCGGCGAATGCGCTTAGCCCTCCGCCCGTGTTTGATATTCACACCTGCGTCCCCATATCTGTGTTCGTGAGTCATCTTCCCGGTCCTGAACATATGGACCACACGTGACGTGCGTGCATATATTCGCTAAGCGATTAGAAGCGTGATATCCATTGAAATCAGCTCCAATGCTTTCGCTTTGATTAGAATTATGACCACACAGTTCCTTATCTCCAGATTCAAAAACTCTCTTATTGTCACTCACATAGTCTCTTGTAGCAGTACATTCAGTTCGCAATCAAGAGACTTTCGATCACCGTGATGTGGACACTTCCGACGTCTGTTTCTTGGTATAGATAAATAATATCTTTATTGTTAGGAGGATATACAAATTCATGTCTGAATCCTAACAATGCTGTCCAATACATCACTTCTTATGACTGCCGCAGGGAGTAGAATTTACAGCGCATAACAATGATACGGTACTTCTGATTCCATGCTGCATCTGTTGAGGCTTTAGTGGTCGCCACCGCTTTGTAGAAAACGAACTTGATTATTTAATTAGGAACCTATTATACTGTAATGTTCGTTAGAAAATGCCACACTTCATTTGAATTCATTATCAACTCAGAATGTACTTTGGTCCCCTTATGATAGGATGTATTACCTCGCAGGATACTAGAGAATCTTTTGATCGTAATTTAGGACTGACACGTCATCTCAGCTTACGAATGCCACGAACTTTCATCCTGATTTTGGTATCGGTAGTGTCAAATTCCATTATACCTTAGTTAACGTTATTTGTTCGTCATACTGCAGCATACCCTCAGGGGAGTGTAAGTCGCCTAATGTAGATCTATAGCACGCGAACGAGAGTGCATATGAAAATTTTAGTTTATTTGACATCCATGAGTGTGTAAACGTCTCCGTCGTTGTAGCGTGTAAATGACGACAGTTTTAAATTAATGCAGAAGTTTAATTATCTTAGCTTTGTTCCTTACTGTGCAGTGTTTGCATAATTCCATCTAAAGACTGTAATAATGCTTTATCGCCTCAAGAAATATCATTATTTAGTAAGTTATAAGTTTTGTTGATCATTTGCAAGACTGCTATAGAAATGATGTGAAATAAGTCCTTTGAAAGGCAATTTTTACGTGGTTTGTTGGTGGTTGTAGGTACAGGCAGGCAACTTGCAGGACAGTAGGAATTTGAAATTTCCTGGCAGGTTAAAGCTGTGAGCCGGACCGAGACTCGAACTCGGGACCTTTGCATTTCGTGGGCAAGTGCTCTACCAACTGAGCTACCCAAGCACGACTCACGAACCGCCCTCACAACTGTAATTCCGCTAGTACCTCCTTCTGCAAGGTTCGCAGAAGAGCTTTTGTGAAGTTTGGAATGTAGGAGACGAGGTATTGGCGGAATTAAAGCTGTGTGGAGGGGTCGTGAGTCGTGCTTGCGTAGCTCAGTTGGTAGAGGACTTGCCCGCGAAAGGCAAAGGTCCAGAGTTCGAGTCTCATTCCGGCACACGGTTCTAATCTGCCAGGAACTTTCATACACCGCACACTCCGCTGCAGAGTTTCACATTTCTCATTCCGGAAACAGTAGGAATAAGTAAAGAAAAGTTACTACGCTATTCGAATGTGTGGTTAACAAAAATTTTGTTAGATATACTGGCTTACATTCGTCAATATGGTAATTTTGTTTTGAGTATATCCACTACACTGTTCTTTTTCAGGCTGTACTGTACTACACTCATTGGCGTGATCTTCTGAAAACTCCCACGAGTTGATTTACGAAACGTGATGTAGCAACTTGGAATGCTCAGAAATTCTTACTTGCAGGACTTCTTCATATGTAAAACTTCACCTTTTATGAACGGAGCCTGCACGTAAATCAAGATCACTAATGTAAATATTTACCTTATAGCTTCGAAACCCACCACAGCAAAACAGCTAAGAGAAAAAATATACGATGTACTGTAGCTCTCTCGAGATAAAAGCACAAAATATCGGTTCTCGATCCAATGTGAGTGGCGACAGTGTTAACTCAAGTGGTTCAAATGGCTCTGAGCACTATGGGACTTAACATCTGAGGTCATCAGTCGCCTAGACTTAGAACTACCTAAACCTAACTAACCTAAGGACATCACACACATTCATGCCCGAGGCAGGATTCGAACCGGCGATCGTAGCAGCAGCGCGGTTCAGACTGAAACGCCTTGAACGGCTCGGCCACAGCGGTGATGGTGTTACCTCCAGTCGAATACAAGATTCATTAGTGACCAACATCTATGAACTGGTTTTCGCAGACTAATCGTAACAACGATATTTGTCTCCAACCATCATATACAAACTCATATAAAGTATGCTGCAATGCTTCTGGGCTGCTTACAAAGACAGCGAGATAATCACTTCCGCCGGCCGGTGTGGCCGTGCGGTTAAAGGCGCTTCAGTCTGGAACCGCGTGATCGCTACGGTCGCAGGTTCGAATCCTGCCTCGGGCATGGATGTGTGTGATGTCCTTAGGTTAGTTAGGTTTAATTAGTTCTAAGTTCTAGGCGACTGATGACCTCAGAAGTTAAGTCGCATAGTGCTCAGAGCCATTTGAATCATTTAATCACTTCCGGCTACACCACTTACGTCGAAACTTCGACATGTCATTATATGTCACTGAACACAGTACAGTTAAAAATGTGAATCGTGGGGGATAGTGCTCAACCTGCATATTGTCCATGAATAAAGATTGTGTTGCTTTAAACAATGAAGGAAGACGACGACTGCAGGCGTCGTAATTCTGTTCCTCCACACCAACGCGTTTCTGCATGTTCACGTGGATCAATGGGAATGAAAAATGAAAATTTTTTGGCATGAAGATTATAGTCATGCCGTCTCTCACCCGTTTACTGTGAAAGTGCCTTTGCATTATAAATCCCTTACGAAGGAAAAAGTAGAAGACTTCAGTGCGACGCAATCTAATCTATACAGCAAAATTTTAAACGAAGTATTCAGAAATACCTGTGTTCTGCTAGGAATAGCATTTCGAAATCATTGCTCACTATGAAGAAAAATCATGGACAGTTTTCTCTGTGAACCGTAGAAAAAAATTATGTGGCAAACGGTTAAGCGAAGTTTGGCTTGCAGGTTAATATTCAATCGGATAATTTTTTTCGTTGCTTTCAGGATTGCCCATACAGCCACCTCAGTACTGTAATGTCAGTTATGGTGATACGAACGAAAAGAAATCACAACAACCAGTCCCAGAGCGGAGAAAACCTCCGAAACAGTGACCCTTCGCTAAGCATTCCACGGCACTTGCCTCGCAGCTACCGTCGACCGAGGGAAGTGGTGCAGTGGTTAGCACACTGGACTCGCATTCGGGAGGATGACGGTTTAGTCCCGCGTCCGGCCGTCCTGATTTAGGTTTTCCGTGATTTCCCTAAATCGATCCAGGGATGGTTCCTTAGAAAGGGCACGGCCGACTTCCTTCCCCATCCTTCCCTTATCTGATGAGACCAATAACCTAGCTGTTTGGTCTCTTCCCCGAAAACAACCCCCCCCCCCCCCCCCCCACCAAGCTACCGGGGCGGACGATAATCTTTAACACACAAATTCCGAGCCTGTGACGTTCTTCCTAGTGCATTATTCATAGGGTCTCACCGGCAGTGTATCAGTAAACAAAAGACATTACTTCAACGTCTCATACATAGTAACAACACTTTAAAAAAAAAAAAAAAGTTGCACAACACGAATCGAGCGCGATGTTCTTACGCTATGTTATTGCAGAAGATGAGATACAGGTATACCATTAACTTTATCGCTTGTTTTTTATTTGATACGACTTCCTGGTTCCAAGGTGTGTTGCACAACAGCGTAAAGTAACAAAAACGTATTAAACTTCGCACGTATCAGTAGAGAGAATATTCCTAGCAATACAATACACTCACTTTCTTTTACGGTTTCAAACCTATGTAAGTTTAGTGAACGTTTCTCGATTTGCAGTTTGTCGCTGGTGCGTGATCTGCTCACGTAATATCTTTATCTTTCTATAAAGTTCTTCGGGAAAACAAAGGCCAGTATTGTTTTACACGAAATGCAATCTTTCTCATTTAAAAGCTTGTGCAAGATGTTATTTCTTATTTTTTATCTTGTAAGTAGGCTGTTTAGGTTTTTATGTTGGTAACGCCACGTAGCGCTCTGTATGAAAATCACTGACTGTGCTGTGTGCAGTCTGTGGCTTGTTGGCATTGTTGAAATATTCGCTGTTGTAGTGTTGGGCAGTTGGATGTGAACAGCGCGTAGCGTTGCGCAGTTGGAGGTGAGCCGCCAGCATTGGTGGATGTGGGGAGCGAGATGACAGAATTTTGAGAGCGGACGATCTGGACATGTGTCCATCAGACACAGTAAATTTGTAAACTGGATGTCATGAACTGATACATATATGATGACTTTTGAACATTGTTAAGGTAAAAACATTGTTTGTTCTCCATCAAAATCTTTCATTTGCTAACTATGCCTATCAGTAGTTAGTGCCTTCCGTAGTTAGAATCTTTTATTCAGCTGGCAGTATTGGCGCTCGCTATATTGCAGTAGTTCGAGTAACGAAGATTTTTGTGAGATAAGTGATTCATGAAAGGTATAGGTTATTGTTAGTCGGGGCCACTCTTTTGTAGGGATTATTGAAAGTCAGATTGCGTTGCGCTAAAAATATTGTGTATCAGTTTAGTGATTATCAGAATAAGTAAAGAGAAAACTGTTTGAGTACGTTCAGTTTTGCTCAGCTGATTGAAAATCAAAGGGGACGTTTCAGTCTCTTTGGAGATGGGTTCTTGAAACACTGAGATGTAGGCCCCTCCTGATGTGCAACGTTGTTATTACAACATTTACGACAGAGATTATTCGATATTAGTGATAGCCTACTTCAAACTGTTTTTCTTAGAACTTGCTCATTAGTCACTTTTACTTCGTCAGAGTCCTATGCAGTTAGTCAGTATTTTTCAGTAGATCTGATCAGAGTTTAGTTGGTGACGTCCCTCGTATAAATGTAGTATACTTTTATAATGCTTCGGTTCATCTTTCTCCACTACCAGTTAGTTTACTCAGTCCTTCGATGTAACATGTGTATAAACGCCGCTTGCAGCTGTGACTGTCGGTATCTGTCACTTGTGTAATATTAACGGCTAACGGCCGCAGTGGGAGCAACGGTTCCAGTCAGATCGCCAACGTTCAGCTCCGTCGGGCTTGGCTAGCAATTGGATGGTCACCGTCTGGGACTTCCGTGTGGACTCACGGTGCATTCAGGCCACCAGAGGAGGTACCTGACCGAGAAATTGAGAGCTAGATCACGAAAGCTGACAGCGGCCGGGAGAGCGTTTTGCTGACCGTATGCCCATCCGTATCAGCAACCGGTGACGCCTAAGGGCTGAGGATGACACGGTGGCCCGTTGGTACCGTTGTGTCTTCAAGGCCTGTTCCGACGGTGTTTGCTTCTTTGTGTAGTATCAATACAATGCCGCGTCTTTCTGCCTGTTTATGCGGATGACATAGTATCATTTGATGATGAGGGGCTGTAGTCGTTCTTCATGCCGATCCTTGTCATAATGTAAGATTTCGTTTATTCTCCAAAAATTCTCTCGCTAAAACTACTCCATACGTACGACGGTGACATTCACACTCTGCCCTATGAGTGTCTGACATCATATATTAAATCTCTTCCATAATTTGTGTGGAAATGGAAGTTAGCGTTTGGCATCATTATCCGGAAGGCCCATTGCGGGGCAGGTCCGGCCGCCATGGTACAGGTCTTATTACACTACTGGCATTTAAAATTGCTACACCACGAAGATGACGTGCTACAGACGCGAAATTTAACCGACAGGAAGAAGATGCTGTGATATGCAAATGATTAGCTTTTCAGAGCATTTACACAAGGTTGGCGCCGGTGGCGATACCTACAACGTGCTGACATGAGGAAAGTTTCCAACCAATTTCTCATACACAAACAGCAGTTGACCGGCGTTGCCTGGTGAACCGTCGTTGAGATGCCTCGTGTAAGGAGGAGAGATGCGTACCATCACGTTTTCGACTTTGATAAAGGTCGGATTGTAGCCTATCGCGATTGCGGTTTATCGTATCGCGACATTGCTGCTTGCGTTGGTCGAGATCCGATGACTGTTTGCAGAATATGGAATCGGTGGATCCAGGAGGGTAATACGGAACGACTAGCAGTCGAGATGATAGGCATCTTATCCGCATGGCTGTAGTTGATCCTGCAGCAACGTCTTGATCCCTGAGTCAACAAATGAGGACGTTTCCAAGACAACAACCATCTGCACGAACAGTTCGACGACGTTTGCAGCAGCATGGACTATCAGCTCGGAGACCATGGCTACGGTTACCCTTGACGCTGCATTACAGACAGGAGCGCCTGCGATGGTGTACTCAACGACGCACCTGGGTGCACGAATGGCAAAACGTCGTTTTTTCGGATGAATCCTTGTTCTGTTTACCGCATCATGATGGTCGCATCCGCGCATCGCGGTGAACGCACATATGAAGCGTGTATTAGTCATCGCCATACTGGCGTATCACCCGGCGTGATGGTATGGGGTACCATTGGTTACACGTCTCGGTCACCTCTTGTTCCCATTGACGGCACTTTGAACAGAGGACATTACATTTCAGATGTTTTACGACCAGTGGTTCTACCCTACATTCGGTCGCTGCGAAACCCTTCATTTCAGCAGGATAATGCACGATCGCATGTTGCAGGTCCTGTACGGTCCTTTCTGGACACAGAAAATGTTCGACTGCTGCCCTGGCCAGCACATTCTCTAGATCTCTCACCAACTGAAAACGCCTGGTCAATAGTGGCCGAGCAACTGGCTCGTCACAATACGCCAGTCATTACTCTTGATGAACTGTGGTATCGTGTTGAAGCTGCATGGGCAGCTGTACCTGTACACGCCATCCAAGCTCTGTTTGACTCAATGCCCAGGCGTATCAAGGCCGTTATTACGGCCATAGGTGGTTGTTCTGGGTACCGATTTCTCAGGATCTATGCACCCAATTTGTGTGAAAATGTAGTCACATGTCAGTTCTAGTATAATATATTTGTCCAATGAATACCCTTTTATCTCTTGCATTTCTTCTTGGTGTAGCAATTTTAATGGCCAGTGGTGTACATTCGACGCCACATTGGGCGACCTGCGCGCTGTATGGGGATGAAATGATGATGAAGACAGCACAACATCCAGTTCCTGAGCGGAGGAAATCCCCGACCCAGTCGGGAATCGAACCCGGGCACATAGGACGGCAATCCGTAACGCTGACCACTCAGCTATCGGGGCGGACCATGAGTTCTGTAAAACGGCAAAAATAACATTAACCTGTGGACTAAGGGTATCGTTTATGACAAGTGATCAAAAATGTTTCCTGTAGGAACCCATCCACTACTTCATCAGCAATGACACCTAAAGAAACCGGACATAAGGAGTCACACTCTTTTTGTCAACCGACTTGTCAGAGAGGGTGGAGGAGCGTACAAAGTGTGGGAGCACCTTTTACTCTTGTGATGGGAAACTACCACTAAAAAGCTGAAGAATCAGCAACGATCGACAGACTGAGAACGCAGATGGGAATGGACGCCACACATTAAAGACACACAATTATCTAAACGACATGTGGTCTGTAGCTCAGAAAGTATCATGGTGATCTTCCCGTTGGCAAAAGAATCCGTATTTGCAGTTCTCTGGTAGGAACTGTCAGTGGTATGGTAACCTTGAGAAAAGTACTGAGTAACCATCGAAAAGATAGCAATGTACGAGATCGACTTCTACTAGATTTTCCGTTCTTCTGTAAATAATTCGATTGTTTTGTATTCATGAGGTATGAAACTGGTAGCTCGGTATTAATCCCACCTGTCAGCACCTGGCATCTTTCGTATTTGCATGATTAAGTTCTTCTTGAAGTCTGAAGATATTTAGTCTGTTTCACGTATCTTTTCCACCAGGTGGCATAGTTCTGTCATGGATCGCTGTCTCAAGAATTTCAATAATTCTGAGGGATTGTCGTCTGGTCCAGGGGCCTTTATCGACTTAGGTGTCCACCGCCGGTAGCTGAGTGGTCAGCGCGACAGAATGTCTATCCTAAGGGCCTGGGTTCAATTCCCGGCTGGGTCGGGATTTTCTCCGCTCAGGAACTGGGTGTTGTGTTGTCCTAATCATCATCATCATTGCATCCCCATCGACGCGCAAGTCGCCGAAGTGGGGTCAAATCGAAGGACTTGCACCCGGCGAGCGGCCTACCTGACGGGAGGCCCTGGTCACACGACATTTACATTTATCTATCGACTTAGGTTGTGTGGGGCCCTGCCAACTCGTCGCTTGTAGCGTGCCTAAAGGATGCTGCTTTCGCAATAATTCAAGCAAATCACATTAATAGTTTTTATTACCATAAAGAAGGTTGACGATACTTAACTTCGTATTCACAAGAACTCGTCGCGACGGGCAAACAGTCAGTGTCTTTCTCTATGTACTCTGTCCATACAAGCAATGGATATGGATCACTAATAACTGCTATCGTAGTGCTCTCCTCGTGGCGGTCTAGTACTGTGCTGCCGAGGCTGGCAGGAGCGGCACTTATATTCTCTTCTTGTAGAGGACGCTCCGGTCGTGTTGGGGTCCTAGTCAGCTGACGACGTTTTACCGCCTTCTCTGTTCTTCCGTTCGTCATATTTGTGCCTGCGCTTTCCGTTAGGCCAGAACAGGTTGAGTGCTCTGTCGAATTCTTCTCGCAGCATTATACCTCGCGAATCGCCTTCATCTGCTTTGTTTGCCATCTGTAATGTGACACCGACCATCCGCTTAGGCACAGTGCACGCATCGAAAAAAGTCATCGACTTTACTCTGCATCCACACCAACAAAATCACTTAAACATTACATTTTTTTATCCGCTTAGGCACAGTGCATACATAAAGAAAATCATCGAGTTTAATCTGTATACACACCAACAATATCAATTACACGTTATATTTTTTATTGATGGACATATAGCCCCGGTTCTGTCCGAGGTTTCCGCGAAGTCTAACTCGATTGCGAGGTATAGGGATATCCGATCGCATTTATTTATTCCTATTTAAGAACGTCCTTTCCCCACAAATTCTCCTGATATTTGAGTGGTACGTTTCTCATTCTTCAATGGGTTAGTATTCAAATGTCCGCTCTACAGGAAAAGTAACAATAATAATAATAATAATAAATTAATCCACCCATTACATAAAAAGGGAGACAACAAAATGTCAACTGTTACAGAGGAATCATTTCTGCCAGTGTTATACGAAATATTACAAAAGCTTCTCCTAGACAGAGTTGTACAAATTTCACACAAACAATTGGGATAATATCAAGATGGTTTTCGAAAGGGAAGATTGTGGATAGAATATATTTTTAACTTAAAATCAATTACTCCCCATAGAATGTTAACCATCAAACCTACAATAGTCTCATTTATTGACTTCAAGAAAGCATTGATTCGGTAGACACAGAAACTATAGGTCAAATCATTAGAGGATTTGGTGTTAAAGGAAAATTTACAAATATAATTCGTGAAAATTGTAGCAAATGCGATAACTAAAGTTAAATTATTGGGGGAAGTAAGTAAGATATTTGAAATAAAAACTGGTGTTAGACAAGGGGGTTGTTTATTACCTTTACTGCCGGCCGCGGTGGTCTAGCGGTTCTAGGCGCTCAGTCCGGAACCGCGCGACTGCTACGGTCGTAGGTTCGAATCCTGCCTCGGGCATGGATGTGTGTGATGTCCTTCGGTTAGTTAAGTTTAAGTAGTTCTAAGTTCTAGGGGACTGATGATCACAGATGTTAAGTCCCATAGTGCTCAGAGCCATATTACCTTTACTGTTTAACTGCGCTCTAGAAAAAATGTAATGATTCGGAGTTGTAAGCTAAAATCACAAAATTCTGAAAAAATAGCAAATAGAACTGGTCTCAAAATTCATGGCAAATATTAAAAAAGGCACCAAAATTCACAGGGACACAAACAGATAAAATACAGGAAGTAAGCAAATTTAAATACAGTGCCGAAATCATGCAACAGCAGAATGGACTAGAAAAGTTTGCAATAAGTGTAGGCAATAACGAAAAGGAAAGAGCGTCTTTTTCGACAAAGAACATTTTCAACAGGAAATACCTACATAGAAAAACAAAACTAGAAAAACTAGAACATAGTGGTACGACCAGAACGTTTATATGGATGTGAATGCCTAATAGTGAAACATAGCTTCGACAGAACAGTGTTGGTTGAAAGAGGAATCATTAGAAAAAATAACGAGTGCAATATAAAATGCAGATGGTTAGAAAATGAGAAGTAATGAGGAGATCTGCAAAAACATACAGAAAAAGTAGTGACTGTGCGAAGATTAATTGTGTTTTGGCACCTGTACAGAATGCATAAGAACATGCTAATGAAACAAACGTTCTTGTATTTCTGGAACTGATGTCGACAACGGTATGGATTACAGAAGTATGGAAAGGAATAGAAAAAAAAACATCAAATAATTGGGAATAACAGAAACAAACTTTTTTATGAATGAAAGTGTAAATTTAGAAGGTTTCCGTAGCAGAAGAAACAAGAAATCGGGGACATCGTGGACAGAAGAAAAGAAAAGACTACATAAGGAGAAAATGTGAACCCCCTGAAAAAACAAGAACCGACAATAGAGAACAGATTTTGATGTTTTACAAGATCCTAGGTAGTCGATAATACAATGTAAATAAAAGCTATAATATTACCTTCAAACTTATTTACTCTTGCATAACACCTTTATGCTTCTATACACTCCTTCCACATTTCAGTTTCCTTTCTTTGCTAGGTAGTGGCTTGCCAGATGGGCTCTTGATATTCATACTGCCTTTCCTCTCTTCTCCAAAGGTTTCTCTAATTTTCCTAAAGGCGGCATTTATATTTTATCTAGTCATGCATGCATCTACACGCATCTACATCGTTACATTTCTTTTCTAGCCATTTCTGCTTTGCCATTTAGCATTTCATGTAAGTCTAATTTTGAAGATGTTCGTACATCCTTTTGCATCCTTCATTTGCTCTGTTTGTATATTTTCTTCTTACGTCAATTACATTCGCTATCACGTGCGTTATTCAAGGATATCTACTGGACTTTGTGTCCATCCTGATATGATCATCCACTGACTTCACTATCTTATCTCTCAGTGCTGCCCATTCGTCTTATATTGTGTTCCTGTCTCTTGTTTCAGTTAATATTTGTGCAGTGGTCGCTTTGAAACTCTGTGTAACCTCTGCTTCTTCCAATTAATCTAGGCCCCTTCTCTCGTTTCTTCCAATTAACCCAGGCCCCTTCTCTTTAATTTCTTACCTTTTTGAAATTTCTTCATTTTTGATCCACAGTTCATGACCAATAAATTATGGTTGGTATGTAAACTTCTGCCATTGTGATGGGTGTTGGTTTTGTGTCTATCTTTGCTACGATAGTGTGTTCTCTGTGTTCTTTGTAAAAGCTTAGCCGTTTTCTATTTTCTGATTCATTATTAAACCTAAACCTGCATTTCCCGTATTTTATTTGATATTTATAGCCATGTACACACATGACCAGTTGCTCTGTTCTTCTTGCCACCACTTTTCATCGTCCACTACATCTAACTTCAACATAGCTACATCCTTTTTTAAATTCTCTAGCTTACCAGCCTGAGTAGGGGATCCAAAATTTCACGCCCCGACACGTAGGAGGTGAGTTTTATTTTACCTAGTGACGACGTCCTAATAATCCTCGCCTGGAGATCCGAACGAGGGGCTCTTTTACCTCCGGAATATTTTACCCAAGATGATGCCATCACCATTTAACGGTATAGTAGACCTGCATGCCCTCTGTATAAATAGCAGCTGCAGTGCCCGATTGGTTTGAGCAGTTCGCAGTACCAGCATATTAGTAAATTAGAAAGAACTTGAAATTCGTGAATAACCGATATTATTTTGATGCCTAGCCGGTTAAGAACATAGATAAGGAAGCCAAAAACATATAGGTATTTGACACTGCATCTCTGCTGCGACAATTAAAATCCTATTCGGTACGGCGGATATCGTACAGTCTTAAAAAAGTCAGGAAATTGCACATCACGTGGTAGGGTATCAGCGCGTTACTATAGGTCTGTCAATGAACTAATGTCACTAAGGTACCTTACTAAATGAGATAGAGCCCCTACACGTCGCAGGTGACTTGTACATTAAGTACATATTAAAAGGAAAAGAAATTCCATCCGTCAGGGAAATTTGAACGGCGTGTGATATTGTTGCCTCTACCTCTTCGTAAGCTTGAAAAGCTGGAACTTGTTGTTGATGAACAAATTCTAGAATAGTAACTATTAGCTGAGAAACGCTGAAATACAGGTTTACATAACTGAAATGTGGCTAGAGTGCTTCTTAAAACCGCATCAGTGTGAGTGTGCTGTAATTAGAAATATCTCTCAAAAGTGCGGTAGTTATCGGGCCCGATACTTGATGTAGTGTGTTGCTGTGTACAAGTAATTGAGTATTTCTGAAATTCGTTGTAACTACCAAGTTACAACGAATTTCAGAAATGCTCAATTACTTGTACACAGCAACACACTATATCAAGTATCGGGCCCAATAATTACCGCAGTGTCTAGTACTAAAAGCAGCAATGTTACAGTCAAGAATATGTATGGGAGGATGGGATACATTTCCCTGCCATATAATACTTGTAATGTGTGAGAAAATTATGCTACCTAACTCTAAGCGCGCGATATCTCCGACATTAACTTATGGGGATGACAGGCACGAGCGTAGCAGAAAATATAAAATTTTGGTTAATTTTGTAAAATACGATGCGTGTTTTTAAGTAAGAACCGCTTTGAAAGTGAAAAACAACGTGTTAAGATATCTCAATAATTTTATTTTTACATGAAAGCCTGTACCTTAATCTACTCTTCTACAAAATTTCCGTCAATATAGAGGCACTTGTCATAACGTTGTAATAGTTTTTAAATACCCTCCTCATAGAAGTCTGCCGCCTAACTTGTTAGACACTGCATCACCACTGTTTTGACTTCGTCATCGTCTTGAAGACGCTGACCGCCCAGGTGTTTCTTCAAGTGCAGGAACAGACTGTAGTCACTGGGCGCAAGATCAGAGCTGTACAGAGGATGATCTGGAGTTTCCCATCGAAAAGATGTGATGAGGTCTTTGGTCTGATTCGCCACATGCGGACAGGCATTGTCTTGCAGTAAAACGATGCCCTTGCTCAACTTGCCATGTCTTTTGTTCTGAATTGAACGGCGCATATTGTGCAGCATCTTACAGTAAGCTGCTACATTGATTGTCTCATTAGGAGGCAGAAATTCCACTAGAAATAATCCTTTTCTGTCCCAAAAAACTGTGCACATGATTTTTGGTGCAGAAATTGTTTGCTTAAACTTCAATTTTCTGGGTGAATCTGAATGCCGCCATTCCATGGACTGTTGCTTTGATTCTGGTGTGACGTAGGCCACCCATGTTTCATTGCCCGTAACAATTTGGCTTAAGAAATCATCACCATCGTTGTGGTACTGCTCATGGAAAGTCAATGCACTGTCTAAACGTTTGGTTTCGTGCACATTGGTCAACATTTTCGGTACCCGACGTTCACACAATTTTCGGTAATTCAAGGGCTCGGTCACAGTGCCATACAAAACACTACCAGAAACATTAGGAAAGTCATCCCACATGGAGGAAATCGTAAATCGCCTGTTTTCTCTCACCTTATTGTCCACTTCCTGCATCGAACTTTCATTAACGACCGATGGACGCCCACTCCGTTGTTCATCATGCACATTTGTGCGGCCATCTTTAAATGCTCTCACCCTATTTCTTACCATTCCAACGCTCATAATGTTTTCTCTGTAAACTGCACAGATCTCACGATGAATATCGATCGCTTTTAGGCCTTTAGCACTAAGAAATCTTATAACAGCCCGTACTTCACAGTCGGCGGGACTCACGATTATCGGAGGCATCTTAAACACTCAGTACACAATGTAAACAAGGAAGAATCAGACTGTAATGGTGTCAGTGCGTAGACAACAGAGTAGGTACCCAGTGCGCATGCGCAAAACGCAGACCATAGCGCTGCAGCCTCGGTGTGGCAAAACGGTACTTACTTAAAAAATACGCCTCGTACTATTGCTGAGTGTCGAATCATTAACACGGGATGGAGGAGTATAAGGGGCTTGGGATCGATGATATTAATTCCTAGATAGCCCGAAAATGACGAAAGTAATGTGTCTGGGACACTAAAGCCTGACATAGGACACAACGCCGCTAATGAAAAATAATTAGGTGGCGGTGCAGGTGCTGAAATACAGGGAAACATCGAAATTAATGTTAAATGCATCCACCGGTGGCCGTAACCAGACCCCCCAAATGCCAATCCCTGTGTCGGGAATGTATCCACTATGTATTCACCATTTTAAGACTTCTGTCATATTTTTCTCGCCATCAGTACTGGGAAAACGGAAAAAGTAGTAAAGTTTGAAAAAGAGAATGGCAATATCTCAGGCTGAGGTCCTTAGACAGAAACTCGAGAATGAGGGGAGTTCAGGTGTAGAAGGAGAAGGGGGAGACGAGTGCCTTTGATCAGGTGGGGCGTGTGGAGTAATTAGTGAAGTTATCCTGCTACGCAGACCCCAGTCGGTGTAATTAGGTCTTTGGTTCTACATTATTTTGCACTTCGGAATATCCAGATCTCTACCCAGTCACATAACTGCTTAGGTTTAAGTTTTAGTTCCCGGGTTCGATTCCCGGCGGGGTCAGGGATTTTCTCTGCCTCGTGATAACTGGATGTTGTGTGCTGTCCTTAGGTTAGTTCGGTTTAAGTAGTTCTAAGTTCTAGGGGACTGATGACCATAGATGTTAAGTCCCATAGTGCTCAGAGCCATTTGAACCATTTTTTAAAGTTTTATTCAGTAGATCAGCGCTTAGCACGTAAAATAACGATAAAATTCCTCCACGTAGAAACAATGGCGAGAATCATTAGAGTGTGTACCGCTTCATTCCTACAGAAAGCAATCAAGATCACAGAAGAAAGACGTACTGTACACGCGCAGTCAACAGTGTACCCTGTACTGCGCCAGCCTCCCGCAGCTGCCATCGTCGGACAGAAAAATCAGGCGCCGGTGGGAAGACGAATGGTTGAAACTGGTACACAAACCATTCGAATTTCCCATTCAGAGACGGCGGAACCACATTCCAGCCACATCGAGGCAAGGAACTGGTTCTCACCAGATTAAGGTTAGGACAGTGTCTAACGACAAACAGCTTCCTCCTCTGGCGGGATGATCCACATATACGCCATCTGATGAAAAGTTGGCGGATACCCCTAAGTAGTTAGGAATTGACCGCTCGACGAGACGAGAGGTGGACCCACCACTATAAAAAGTGGCGAGGAGTATTATCAGTAGGGAAGCAGTCACAGAGAATGCGGTCGGTCGGAAGAGTTGTGTGACTTCGAATGTTGACTAGTCATTGGGTGTCACCTGAGAAACAAATCCATCAGGGACATCTCAGCGTTGTAAAGCATTCCAAGTTAGTGATGTGATTCTGAAATGAAAATATGGAGGAATAACCGCAGCTAAACCGAGACTAAGCAGTCCTCGTGTACTGACGGACAGGGACCTTCGGGCATTGCGGAATGTGGTTGGAAAAAATAGCGTGAAATCAGCGGGAGGAATCACTTGTTACATCCAGAGGGAAGCCAGTAGTCGAACTAGCACAAATGACTATGCGAAGGAAGTTAAGAAGACTTGGATAGGGTGGTCGACCAGCTCCTCATACATTTCCCTATTCAGTGTTAAGCGGCGCTTGAAGGAGTAGCGGCAATAGACAATGGATGACTGGAAACGAGTGCTTTTGAGTGTTGAATCACGCTGTACATCACGTCAATCCGATGGAACAATTTGGGTTTGGAGAATGCTTGTCATCATTTATATTAACTGACATACGGAAGAGGTGTTACTATTGTTGGGGGTCTTCCAACGTTACGGTGTGGTACCCATACTGCTGTTGGGAAAACGCTAAATGTGGAAGGATATGGAAACATTTTACAGCACTGTGAGCTGCTTACAGTAGGGGAACAGTTCGGGGATGATCATTGTATCACAATTGCATTCTTCCCTATCATACAGCAGCATCTGTGAGACAAAGGTTTGTGGACAGTAACATCCCGATTTTATCAGGCCTTTCCATATCTACAACTAGGTGTCCATATACTTCCGATCAGATAATGTATGTGATGCATGAGGGATACCACTTTGGGTACAACATATTTTAACTACAAGTGTTTTATATAGTAACACAATGTCAACCATCGTCTCGGCTGGAGACCTACCCACCACCATAAATGAAAAAGACTTCAGTACAAAACCCATTTCCAATTTTCTGTTGTGTCGCACCTCATAGCTGCAGTGTTCAGGAAATGATACACCGGGCTCTGAGTGCACGGATCGGCACTTGTTTTATTAATACACTTGAAATACACATGAAATACTTTTAATTTATGTGCTCATTTTATTTTTGTCCCGTTAAGTAGCGTCTCAAGTCAGAATTAGTACAATTTCTTCCACCACGAAGACCCTAATGAACCACCCAGTGTGCAAAAGTAAGTTGACCGTCTTAAATCTCACAGATTAGAGTGTCGTTACGACGTTTATCCGATAGTAGACACACACATCAAAGAAGAGCTTTGCATCACCTTGGTTCCGAGAGTTCCGGAACCTGTACAGAAAATTGGAACAGAGATCACCATGAACATCATTTCCGCCCTTTTTATTGCTCATTAAAGCCACACATTGCATGGGCTGTACCACCATACAGCGAGACCTTCAGGGCTGGTGGTCCAGATTGCTGTACACACCGGTACATTTAATACCTAGTAGCAAGTCCTCTTGCATCGAGTCACACTATCCACAAGTTCATCAAGGCACTGTTGCTCCAGATTGTCCCACTCCTCAACGGCGATTCGGCATAGATACCTAAGAGTGGTTGGTGGGTCACGTCGTCCATAAACACCTCTTTTCTATTGATCCCAGGCATGTTCGATAGGGTTCATGTATGGAGAACATGCTGGCCACTCTAGTCGAGCGATGCCTTTATCCTGAAAGAAGTCATTCACAAGATGTGCACTATGGGGGCGGAATGGTTGTCCATGAAGAGGAATGTTTCGCCAATATGCTGCCGATATAGTTGCACTATCGGTAGGAGGATGGCATTCACGTATCGTACAGCTCTTACGGCGCCTTCCAAGACCACCAGCGGCGTATGTCGGCCCCACATATTGCTACCCCAAAACAGGAGGGAACCTCCACCATGCTGCACTCGTTGGACAGTGTGTTTAAGGCGTTCAGCTGACCGGGTTGCCTCCAAACACGCCTACGACCATTGTCTGGTTGAAGGCATATGCGGCACTCATCGGTGAAGATAACGTGATGCCAAACCTGAGCGGTCCATTCGGCATGTTGTTGGGCCCATCTGTACCGCGCTGCACGGTGTCGTTGTTGCAAAAATGGACCTCGGCATGGACGTCGGGAGTGAAGTTGCGCATCATACAGCCTGTTGCGCACAGTTTGAGTCGTAACACGACGTCCTCTAGCTGCACGAAAAGTGTTGTGACTTGGCGAGACAGCCAAGCCACTATGAGGTAGCCGAAAGGCACGCGTTTAAGCTCACGCAGGCTGGCGTGAGGTCTGGAACAGTTAAAGGTGTTGAGTCTAGTAAAAAAAGTACGTAGCTTCTGGAATACTTAACTTTAATCCATAATTGGTGAACATCGGTCTGACGGTACATGCATCACAAGATAAATAGCAAATGATAATGGCGCATTGCTAGGTCGTAGCAAATGACGTAGCTGAAGGCTATGCTAACTATCGTCTCGGCAAATGAGAGCGTAATTTGTCAGTGAACCATCGCTAGCAAAGTCGGCTGTACAACTGGGGCGAGTGCTAGGACGTCTCTCTAGACCTGCCGTGTGGCGGCGCTCGGTCTGCAATCACTGATAGTGGCGACACGCGGGTCCGACGTATACTAACGGACCGCGGCCGATTTAAAGGCTACCACCTAGCAAGTGTGGTGTCTGGCGGTGACACCACAAAAAGTATTATTCAACATGGTGGCGTTGCTGTCAGGGTACATCCGAGCCATAATCAGCAGGTAGCGGTCATCCATTGCTGTAGTAGCCCTTGCGCGGCCTGAACGAGGCATGTCATCTACAGTTTCTGTCTCTCTCTGTATCTCTTCCATGTCCGAACAACATCGCTTTGGTTCACTCCGAGACGCCTGGACACTTCCCACGTTGAGAGACCATCCTGCCACAAAGTAACAATGCGGACGAAATCGAACCGCGGCACGCTTGAACTAAAGACAGTACGAGCCGTGTACCTCCTTCTGGTAGAATGGTTGGAAGTGATCGGCTGTAGCACCTCCTCTGTCTAAAAGGCGCTGCTCATGCACTGTTGTTTACATCTTTGGGCGGGTTTAGTGACATCTCTGATCAGTCACAGCGACAATGTCTGTGATACAGTACCCACAGTCAACATCTATCTTCAGTAGTTCTGGGGACAGAGGTGATGCAAACCTTTCTTGGATGTGTGTAGTTTTATCAGCGATGAATCATATATTTGTCTCGTCATAGCCCGACATTTTGAATATAACTTCTATTAAAAGTTCCTGGAGAAAAAACGCTGCAGTAATTTCTTATTTGAGAACAGCGGTATGTCTATGTTGATATTCAGAAAGAACTATTAAGACCGTGTTATTGACCGCAATAAATCATCATCAAGAAGCTAAATCCATCTGATGCTGTCCTTTCCATGTTTCTTCAACCTAATTTTTCGACAAGTCTCTTCGCTCCTCTTTCTATAGCTTAGCAGTGTAATACCTACACTAGAGTCAAGATATGAGGTAAAAAAATTTGAAATATTGTCATTTTTGGAGAGGGATGAGCGTACCCTTACCGAAGGTCCAACATTATCTTTGTATGCTGTAGCTCCAGTTTGCTGTAGCACCAACGCGATCTCCAGTGGCTGTGAGAATGTGTTTCGAATGTCTGTTTTAACACCGGAACTCATATATCATAACGTGACAAATATACTGAAGCGCCGAAGAAACTGGTATAGGCGTGCGTATTGAAATACAGAGATATGTAAACAGGTGGAATACGGCGCTGCGTTTCCGTCGGTAACACCTATGTAAGACAATAAATGTCCGGTGCAGTTGTTAGATCGGTTACTGCTGTTACAATGGCAGGTTATCAAAATTTAAGTCGGTTTGAACGTGGTGTTATAGTCGGCGCACGAGCGATGGGACATGGTATCTCCGAGGTAGCGATGAAGTGGGGATTTTCCCGTACGACCATTTCACGAGTGTACCGTGAATATCAGGAATTCGGTAAAACATCAAATCTCCGACATCGCTGCGGCCGGAAAAAGATCCTGCAAGAACAGGACCAACGATGACTGAAGAGACTCGTTCAACGTGACATGAGTGGAACACTTTCGAAAATTGCTGCAGATTTCAATGCAGGACCATCAACGAGTGTCAGCGTGCGAACCATTCAGCGAAACGCCATCGATATGGGCTTTTGGAGCCGAACACCCACTCGTGTATCCTTGATGACTGCACGGCACAAAGCTTTACTTCTTTCCTGGGCCTGTCAACTCCAAAGTTGATCTTTTTATGACTGGAAACACGTCGGGTGAGTCTCATATCTGATTGTGACGAGTGGATGGACGCATACGGGTAGGGAGACAACCTCATGAATCCACGGACCCACCAGATGGTTGTTAAAGCTGTGTAATGGTGTGGGGCGTGTGCAGTTGGAGTGATATGGGACCCCTGATGCGTCTACATAGAGCTCTGATAGGTGCCACGTATGCAAGCATACTGTCTGCTCACCTGCATCCATTCATGTTCATTATGCATTCCGACGGAACTGGGCACTTCCAGCGTGACAATGTGATACCCCATACGTCCAGAATTGCTACAGAGTGGCTCCAGGAACACTCTTCTGAGTTTAAACACTTCCGTTGGCCATCAAAATCCCAAGACATGAACATTATTGGGCATATCTCGGATGCCTTTCAACGTGCTGTTCTGAGTAGATCCCAAACTCTTTCATACTCTCACGGATTTATAGACAGCCCTGCATGATCGTGGTGTCAGTTCCTTCCAGCACTACTTCAGACATGAGTCTAGTCCATGCCACGTCGTGTTGCGGCAGTTCTGCGCGCTCGTGTGGGCCCTACACGATATTGGGCAGGTCTTCCAGTTTCTTTGGCTCTTCAGTGAAACTCAAGTAAGCCAGCCGACAGCAGCACCATCACCGCTGTTGTAATTTTCGAACACATTCTTCGCTGAATCTACAGTTTCGTTCTTATCTGTCAAAATAATAGCACGTAGACATGGGTTCAAAAAACAAAACGCCTTTAATTTATTCACTTTCGTTCTAGATTCACCTAAACTAGTTCTCAGTGACCGAGTTTTAACAGTGGAACCTTAAAAAATTATCTGTAGGGGCAACTGGTGCAAGAATTTCAAATAATTATGGTACGACATTGCAATGTTTATAATCTCTTTGGAGATGAGCAGTTACTTTTAGCTTGACATTTGATAATCTACGATCTTCTAACTTTACGAGGGAGGTGCGTATCCAGTGTTTCTTATTGGCCTAGTCGAACGCACATCTGGTGTTTAAGTTGTGTATTTTTACTCCAACAGATTAGTGTCGGTTAATTTGACCTGTGATCGAAGAGCGAGTTAGATATAATTAAGCGAAACGGCTATGTGGTATGAATGGATCATCAGATGCCCATTGCTTACAACAAGCTACCGCCGAGCCGTAGGATCCACTTGGTGTCGAGCAAGTGTATATCGAGAACATACTACGCGTCTGGTTAGGGCTTTCCCTTCCAGTATACAAACACAATAGCTTAGTTACCGCGTGTACCTTGAAAATCAGCGTCAAATTCTGACTGCAGTACTTACCACTCGCACACCTCTGCGAGTCAGGCATCCATACTACGCTAAATTCTTCTCCCACTCGTCTATTCCATTCGTTAATACAGGGCTGAAACATGAAATGACTTTCCGGCTGTAGTCACCATAATTGTCAAAATGGTGTGTGTGTGTGTGTGTGTGTGTGTGTGTGTGTGTGTGTGTGTGTGTGTGTGTGTTTGTTTGTTTGTTTGTTTCTTTCTTTCTGTGTGTGCCTGTAATTTCGCGACCTCTTCTGGCTTACCTTACCATACATGTTGAACTAACAACTGTGTGCATCCGTCGAAGCAGATTGACCATTGAATTATGTGGCGAACAAGGTCGATTACCTGCCAGGGTTTACAGTATACTAAAATTCACAACAAGACTAATTTTTGATATCTACTTGTATTATTTTGATTTGTTTATAAGTAGTACATATACAAAAATTATTCAGTCACACATAAATTTGCATACCACTGACTATAAGTGCTAGATGCTATTAGAGTATTACATGGTAACGTTGGCTGCAGATTAAAACTCTGCGTATTTTCAGTCGAATTCAGATATCAAATCTGAAAGTTAGCACCCTCAGTGATACGTGATCTGAGAGCTCTTTACAACGTAGAAGAACGAGTCCATGTGAGGTGTTGAATACCATGGATGTCTTACATCACCACATGTTTCACAGGATCTTTTGAAGTCGGAGTAAATCTGCTGTAACACAAAAAATTCATCGAAAGGTCGACTGCTCATTAGGTTACTTGTCTCAGTAAAAAGTGAACAGGATGAGAGGATATCTTTTAAGACATCAGGGAATGACTTCCATGGTACTTCATGGAGCTGTAGAGGTCTCAAACTGTAGAGGAAGGCAGAGACTGGAATATAAAATTCGTTCAATTGTCTCTAAGAACTATGGGACTTAACATCTGAGGTCATCGGTCCCCTATACTTAGAACTAATTAAACCCAACCAACCTACGGACAGTACACACACCCTTGCCCGAGGCAGGATTCGAACTTGCGACCGTAGCAGCAGCGCCGTTCCAGACTGAAGTGCCTAGAACCGCTCGGCCACAACTGTCGGCGATTGGAATACATCCAGCAGATTATTGAGGACTTAGGTTGCAAGTGCTTCTCTGAGACGAAATGGTTGGAGGTTGGAAAGAAAAGAAAAGAAAGAAAGGTTGTACGTAAATACCATATCACCAGTTACATTTGCATCAGAAACTGGAATCTTCAGTTGATGCTATGAGGAATTCGCGCGATGTCCTTGTTCTCGATATAATTTACCGTTGGGTTCATCGAACTGAGCTAATTTTATTGAAGATGTCTGATTCACGATTCAGAATAAATCAGGGATAATGATGTAGTGGAGGAGGATAGTAAACGTTACTGGCTCAAAGTTTAGTTGTCCAGGGTTGTGCTAATAAATGAACATATTAACCATAGTTTTCATTTCTTTGGGCGCTTCAGAAATAATTTCATGCGTTCGCTGTAATGCCAGTTGACATATTTTTCTGAAGGCCAGCTGACGTTATCTTAAGAGCGATAGCATCTCGTATGTGCGGAATTGTACATGAAGACTCCGCAAGAAATCAGCAATACTTTTCAAACCGCGACAATGTAGGATACTGGAGTTATCCGGTATCTCCATTAACTCCTTCACTCAGGTTTTAGGTTCAATAAAGTGGTTAGAAGAGGAAATAATAATTATGTGGGATAACGGCTATGAATATTTTACCTAGCCATTGTCTCAAAAAATCATGGAAATGATTTTGGAAGAAAGGGACCAAGCTGTCATTGAGTCCAAGAAAATAGTTCTATCTGTCTACATCTGTATTATTCAGGTCTTGTACAGCTTTTCGCTGGTTTTTCGGATGCATACAATCACTCTACATTACGTTTCGTGTACTTGCCTGCCAATATGTTTGTCTTTTTTGTATTTTTTTTGTTTTATATACGATTATACCACAGAAATGCGTGTATGTGATAGCACCAGATAGGTGCTTTAGAATGAAATCTAAAGCAGGCGACCGGCTCATCCAGAAATGCGTATGTCACGATAAACTACATCCGCCTGAGCACGGGGTACAAATCGTCAAATCGCGTCATAAATATTGGTAAAACGTGTGACTGGCACAGATACCGGTAATTTCCAAGTATGATTGCCTCTCGAAGTAAAGGTGTCCAAACGATACATATCGAGCGTGCGATTGTAAATCTATCATGCGACTCCGCTGGCGGGCGTCCTGATCAATTATTTGTGATCGTCATTTTTATCTGCATCGTTCCCTTAGTTTCTCTAAATTACATATCTCCGCGAATTATTCGTGAGTTGCTAGGGAAACCCAGACGATTTATGTCGTTAGTGAGTTGGATGTCTGGTGTACTTGACGTTTCTTCGGAGGATTCTCTCACATGGAAGAATCTAATTCCATGTTTATCCAACGCAGAAAATTGTTCGACTTTTTGTCACAAATATGGAGTATTACTAGGCGAGGATAGAAGGAACTGTGTGGACTGTGGTTGTGCGAAATATGTAAAACTTCGTAAGAACAGTTTCGATGCTGAAATACCGTTACATTTTCATTGTGGACAGCGCGGAAAACGAACGAGTTTCAGGAAGAATACATAGCTCGACTCATCCAAATTATCCATCAGACCACCGTAATGGACTTTCACATTACGACAACACCGACGACGAGCAAGGTAAGTTGTCTCCTTTGCAGTAACAAGTTTTTTGTAACGCTTTTCTTTTGTTGTTACAGTAGTGACCAACGTAAACATACTCATAACTCCTGCCACCAGAGTCGCATGGTCGACTTACGATCGCACGCTCGATATGTATCGTTTGGACCCCACGACTTCGATAGGCAATCATTCTTGGAAATTACCCAGATGCCTGTTGTGTATCATAACGGGAGGATATAAAATGTAGAATGTCAGTAGGAAAAACACTTCTGAAGAGGACTAAAATGTTAACATCAAATATAAATTGAGGTATATTGTAGTGTTAACTGTAGAACGCGTAAGTAATAATAATGGCGTGTGATGAGGGCCTTCAATCGGGTAGACCGCCCACCTAGTGCAAGTCTTTCGATTTGACGCCACTTCGGCGACTTGCGCGTCGATGGGGATGAGATGATGATGATGATTGGGACAACACAACACCCAGTCCCTGAGCGGAGAAAATCTCCGACCCAGCCGGGAATCGAACCCGGGCCCTTAGGATTGACAGTATGTCACGCTGACCACTTTTTTTTTTTTTTAATCTCATTTTGTTCTATATTGATCGTTGACTTTGTTCGTGGCGGATGTCCGATGGCACTCGTTCAGGTTGTTCTTTGATCCATTCACTCAGTTTTTTTTTATTACAGAGGGTAGCTAAACCCTCTGACCGAACATGCTGAGCTGCCGTGCCGGCATACCATTCAGCTACCGGTAAGTGAAACATGGACGATAAACAGAACACCCAGGAAGATACTGTGACGTTGGAGAAGAGGTTGGGATGGGTAGAATGGGTAATAAATTAAGCTCTTTATCGAATGAGAGAGTAGTGAGTTTATGGTACAACATGGGTAAGAGACTGTAAAGGCTTATGCAAGACTTTCTTAGGAGTGGCAGTGCAAAGGAGACTGGAGTTTACCTATAGTAAAACATTTGCGAACGTAAAGAAGGTTGTAAGTGTTAGCTGGTTAGCTGGAGATAAATTAGTGTGGAGAGCAGGATTGACGTAATGTCGAACTGGATACTGCACCATCATAAACAGTAGTACTTTTCCAAATAACAGTTCAACAATGATGGACTAACGGGCGCATCATGAGGCATCAACGAATAGTTAATTTGGCTTTGGAGGGATACTTTGAGGGTGAACATTGTAGTGGGAAACAATACAGTAAACCTCTGCAATTGGGCACTACATTCGCAGGTTCGAATCCTGCCTCGGGCATGAATATGTGTGATGTCCTTAGGTTAGTTAGGTTTAAGTAGTTCTAAGTTCTAGGGGACTGATGACCTCAGATGTTAGATCCCATAGTGCTCAGATCCATTTGAACCATTTGAACCAACTGAACCTCTGCAATTGGGCGCAGATTGCGGTGCTCGTGCGGAGACCGAAAGATTTCCACACGATAGACTAGCTTGGAGAGCTGCATCGACCCCGTCTTCGAAGTGAAAGGTACAACATAACAAATAGTAGAGCCTTTCCGAATCACATGGACGGATCAAGATTCGCATCCGATGGCGCGAGGTAATGGCACGCCCCTTACGGATGGAGACGGTCACCAGACGATCTCTTTCTTCTGATTGTTGACGCTGAGATTCTGGCCGCTGAGCGTGAGCCATCTGGACGAGCTGAAGATCGCCTCCTCGGTCTTGACCCTCCTGCCGCAGAGCCTGCCGGCCGCGAGGTCGTTCTGGATGTCCTCGAGCGAGCGGCCCTTGGTTTCGGGCATCACCAGCGCGATGAAGAGCCCGCAGGCGACGCAGCTGGCGCAGAAGAACCAGTAGCAGACGTGGTCACCCCAGGCAGCGGCCACGGACGGGTAGAGCTTGGCGGCCAGGAAGCACACGCCCCACATCAGCGTCAGCCCGAGCGAGGTGGCCAGTTCGCGGATGCGCGGCGAGAAGATCTCGGCGAGCACGACGTAGGGCACCGGGTAGACGCCCAGCGAGACGGTCACGACGAAGACGCACAGGGAGGCGATGGGCAGCCAGCCGGGCGACCAGCCGCCGGCGCGCGTCACGTAGAAGTGGGCGCCCAGCGCCGCCGTCGAGACGGCGATGCCCGCGTTGCTGAGCAACAGCAGCGCGCGGCGGCCCGCGCGGTCCGTCAGCAGCGTGGAGACGGCGACGCCGCCCAGCAGGGAGGCGCCCACCACGACGGCGCTGAGCGCGGGGTCGATGGCGCCGCCCGCCGCCGAGAAGATGCCCTCGGCGTACGACACCACCGCCATGATGCCGCTCAGCTGCTGGTTGGCGCACACCACCATCCCGATGGCGAAGGCGCGCCGGTTGGCCTTGGTGGCGAACAGGTCGCGCAGCGACACGTGCCGCTCGGCGTCTTCCAGCCGCTTCTTTTCGACCGCCGCCTGCCTCATTGCGAACTCCGTCTCCAGTTCCTCCTCCTGCAAAGCGCCCCTCGCATCAACACCCTCTCTATCGTGAATACCATAGAGCAGTGGTCTCCAATTATTTTTTCTTTCTTTTTTTTACCAGGGATCACTTTGTATTCTTTCTTGTCAGTAAGGACCAAAAGGTTCAAGGAAAAAAGAACTGTGTCGATCTAAAAATAAACTTTAAGGGGAGTCGTATCACCCTATCTTGACAATCTTAAAATGGCTGTATGAACGCCCCGTTTTCTCAGGAACTGTAGAATATATAAATATGAGATTTCTTGCCACATGTTTTCTGTGAATATACAGAGGGGTCCAAAAAAATGTATCCACTGTTTAAAAGTCCATAACATGCAAACTAATTGACGGAGTTCTCTCATTTTTGGTGAAAGTGTAGCTTAAAATGGTCATATGGCTCTGAGCCCTCTGGGACATAGCTTCTGAGGTCATCAGTCTCCTAGAACTTAGAACTACTTAAACCTAGCTAACCTAAGAACATCACACACATCCATTCCCGAGGCAGGATTCGAATCTGCGACCGTAGCAGCAGCGCGGTTTCAGACTGTAGCGCCTAGAACCGCTCGGCCACCACGGCCGGCAAAGTGTAGCTTAAAGTCCAACTTAAAGCTATCACTGTAGGTGTTCGAAATGGTCACCATTAACATCCACACACAAACGATGCCGCCGAAACGCAGCACGAACTACTGACTTTGCAACGTGTTCAGTTGGATATTTGCACACGAATGTACGATGGATTCTCGAACTTCATCCAATGTGCGTGGCTTTTGTCGATAAACGACGTCCTTTAGTGTTCCCCACAGGTGAAAGTCCAGAGGAGTTACGTCTGGGGAACGTGGTGGATACTCCACTGCACCTCTACGGCCTATCCATCTTCGTGGTAGATTTTCGTCGAGATACGCCCTAACACGATTTTGGTAGTGGGCTGGGGCGCCATCTCGTTGAAAGTAAACTCTTCCGTCTCCATACAAGTCTCGGATTGCAGGTAAAATGGATGTCGGAAGCTTCTGAAGGTACACCTCACCGGTAACAGTGCCGTCAAAGAAGAATGGCCCAATCAAGCCCCCGTAAGACACACCACACCACACATTTACTCCTGGCAAATTCACGGCTTTGTCTACATGGACGTTCGGATTTCCGGCGGCCCAGTATATGCAATTGTGGCGATTTACTGTACCATTGGGTTTTTAACTGTGCCTCATCAGACCACACAATCTGCTCTGCAAACTCTTCATCGTTGCGCACCATGTTAGTAAACCACTCGCAGCACTCCATTATACGATCTGGGTCGTCCTCGTTCATTGCGTTTAGCAATCGTGGGATGTAGCACTTCCACTTTGCTGTCTTCAAAATTCGCCGAACACTTGAGCGATTCACTCCAGTTTCACGGGCACACTGTCTCACAGACTTATGTGGTGAGCGAGTGAACTGTTGTAACACACGACGGAAGGTAGCTGGACTTGTTACTGTTACAGGTCGTCCAGATCGTTGTTTGCGTACATCTTTAACACAGCCTTCGGCTTCAACTTTGTCTCGAATGCGACGAATCGTTAAACCTGTCGGTGGCTCTGTTTGATACTCATTTCACCATTGCCGTTGAACCTCATTAATGTTTTCGTACTTAAAATACCACTTCAAAACTGACTTCCTTTCATCGAATGTAAGTTTTGCACCAGCCATGTTTACTCGAGTAACTAGGTGCAACTAAGAACAAAACACTGACTATCTGGCGACTGTCATCTGACAAAACAAAACAACGCAATACAACGCTTGTGTGGCGATTGCCGGAACTACAAAATTTTACAATACCAAGGATGAGACAAGTCAGTCAATTACTTTGCCAGTTATGGACTTTTAAAGAGTGGATACATTTTTTGAACCCCTCTGTATTGCTCTGCAATCACTTTAAAACGACAATTAGGGAAAAAGTTACAATTTCATTTCCTAAACATATAATTTTTTATGTACATTTTCACAATTATAAATTCTTTAATTTTAACTATTAAATTAAATGCTACTAAAGTAGACCTGCAATAATATCACGATATTATCTATGTTACGTGTAAATAATTCAGAGAAGTAGATTTAGAAGCTTCTGAGAACAAAAGGCATTTTTACTGAAAAATGTCATTTTGAGAAAGTAGGATTTTAAAGAAAAAAAGATTAACACGCATCCAACTGGTATATACAAAATATGTTCGACTCCTCCTGCCTGGTAGTTCTCATCTCCTTCTTCATCTTCCTCAGCCAATGCTGCCTTCCTTTCCTCGATCTGGTTTCTATAGGCGTACTGATGCTGCAATCTCTGCCTTCGTGACTCGCAGTTGATCCCAAGTCTCAAAACTTTTAGTGGTGTTTTAAGCTGTAGTCTCCCGGAGTAACCATCATTTAAAGTAAGCAGCGTCAAAACCACGAAGTTCGAAGGCTGACCTTCCAAAAAAACATTACTAAAAGATGCATTGGCATTTAGTGTTTTGCCCTTCAGACATCGCTTCAACAGCTGTGGATCGACAAGATGCTGAAACACGGGTTTCATGGCAAGCACAGCAGCATATCGTATAGTAATATTGTGAGAGACTGTCCGTTTATCTTCGTCTTTTGCCTTCAGCTATTTACGCCAATCACTGGAGCAGAGGTTGAGGATTGGTTCAGCATCTGTAGATAGCTGGTGGAAATAAATTGCCCAAACAGCTCTCTTCATACCATCTAAATTATCCCTGTCACTTCTAACACGCATGCGATAATATTGTGCAATCCGATCAATTTCTTTATCAGTCACTCGATGCTGTATATTTAGACAATCTGATAACATAGTACTTCCCGATTCCTGTTTAAGCCTGAACTGTCTCGTGCTCATCCTCTTGTGCACATGATTAATGCACTTTAGTTTTGTAATAGACAAGTCACCATAGGGCTTTCTCTCCACAAATGATGCAAAACATAATGCTCAGAAATGCCAGTGCATGATTATTTTCAAATATTTGATTAAAACAGTAAATATTCGAATATTGCTATAAAACAACAAACAACAAACTAAGCATAGATATCTACATTTTCATAATATGCATAAAAGTAAGAATATCAGATTTTGTCGTTTTGTGCGGTACGACTCCCCTTAATTGTAACTTATAACATACTCGTTAAACTACATGTTAACACACTTTAACAGATCTATTATGACGGGAGACAACATCTTTAGTAGAAAATGAAATTTGGTTTGTATCTATTCAATTTTTGAACTTGCATGTCCTGCACGTGTTCGGTAATACTGGGGCTAATATTATTGCTCAGAGTTATACAAATATTGTCACTACTTCCAAGCGATTACTGGACTTGTTTTTGATTACCAGCGAAGCAGAAAACCCTTGTTCTCACAAATAAGTTGTAGAGGCAAGCATAAGATGGCCCAAGGTGATTTCTTGAATTTTAATATTTGAAATTGCTTTTTAACAACAAAACTGCTCAAAAGAATCAGATTGAAATGCGACCATACAGCTTGTTTAATCTTAGGTATTTCAATGAGCTATTTTTGGATTTTTTCTGCAAGTTATCCAGCATTGCTGGTAAATGGGTTGCGAAGCAGGTTTTGGCCAACTTTTGCTTCTGTTTAAATTGTATCCTGGAAAGTAATGATTGAATTCATTGAATTCATCTGCAAATGACTCTTGATGTTTTCTTGTGTGTTTGCCCTAATCGTGTCATACTTTTCATCATCAAAGGGACAGTGTAGTGATGAACTGGTTGTAATTTTACGTATTGATTGGATTATCAGTCATTCATTTCTTTCGATTGAAAGTAGTCTGTGGGAATAACGGAATGAAAACGGTCTACATAGCTGATTCTCGACGCATTCAGCGCTGAGCGGGAACATTCGATCGTTTATGCATATTCGAATTATTGATGTTCGGTGAAATCTGTTATTTGTTGTCGTCATTGTTGTTGTTGTTACTGTCGTTACGATATCTACTTTTTACAGGGTGCCAAATACGCAACCAATAGTTCAGTTTTTCATCCGTGTTTATGGGATAGTGGTTACTTAATAGCCAACTTCGGGACTGAATCAAAATGCCAAACGCTCCCTGGCGCGGGAGTGGGTACAAAGTGGTCCTCTAGACAAATTTATCTGAAGGGATGAGTCACATTCCAAAACTATATTAATGAAAGAAATTAAAAGAAAATTAAAGGAAGGTGACAAACATTTCTGATCGAAAAAATGCTTTCGGTAAGCTCCAGAATATTCTTAGAAAGCAAGTCATTGTCACTTAACGAATTAAAAAATTCTATCTTGTATGCTTTCTGTTTGCGTCACCTCAGCATTTCCCGAAAAAGATATATTGGTGATAGTTGTAAACCGGCGGGAAGAGGGAGAGAGGGCTTCAGTAACTTTAAATGAAAAAGTAAGTGTTCATTCATTTAAATATAAATTTGTGATGTAGCACCAGCTGTCATTTTTACTCAGATGATTCATGTGAAAAGGTTTCTGACGTAATTATGGCCTCTCGACGCGGAATGGTTATTGGAGCCAGGGGACATTCCATTTCGAGAAATAATTTGGGAATACAGTATTCACAGATGCAAAGTGTCAATAGTGTGCCGAGAATACCAAATTTCAGACATTACCTCTCACCACGGACAACGAAGTGAATGACGGCATTCCCTTAACGATCGAGGGCAGCGGCGTTTGCCTGGAGTTATCAGTGCTAACAGACAAGCAACACTGAGTGAAATAAACGCAGAAATCAGTGTCGGACGTTCGATGAATGTATGCGTCAGGATCGTGCCGCGAAATCTGGTGTTAATGCGCTGTGGCTGTAGGCAACCGACGCGAATGTCGCGACAGCACGACATCGCCTGCAGCGCCTCTCGTGGGCTCCTGACCATATCGGTTCGACCCTAGGCGACTGGAAAAGCGTAGCCTGATCACCTGAGTCCTGATTTCAGCTGGTAATAGCTTATGGTAGGGTTCGAGTGTGGCGCAGACCCCAGGAGCCATGGACGCATGTTGTCGACAAGGCTGGCTCTGAGCACTATGGGACTTAACATCTATGGTCATCAGTCCCCTAGAACTTAGAACTACTTAAACCTAACCAACCTAAGGACATCGCACAACACCCAGCCATCACGAGGCAGAGAAAATCCCTGACCCCGCCGGGAATCGAACCCGGGAACCCGGGCGTGGGAAGCGAGAACGCTACCGCACGACCACGAGAAGCGGGCTGTCGACAAGGCACTGTGCAAGCAGGTGGTGGTTCCAGAATGGTGTGAGCTGTGTTGGAGAACATTTGAAGCCATTCATTGACATCATATTTCTGAACAATTATGGAATTTTTGTCGATGATAATGCGCCATGTAGTCGTGTCACAGTTGTTCGCGATTGGTCGGAAGAAGCTTCTGGACAGTTCGAACGAATGATTTGGTCGCACAGATCTTCTGACATCAATGGTTCAAATGGCTCTGAGCACTATGAGACTTAACATCTGAGGTCATCAGTCCCCTAGAACTTAGAACTACTTAAACGTAACGAACCTAAGGACATCACGCACATCCATGCCCGAGGCAGGATTCGAACCTGCGACCGCAGCCGCAACGCGGTTCCGGACTGAAGTGCCTAGAACCGCTCTGCCACAACGGCCGGCCATCCTGACATGAATCCTATCGATCATTTCTGGGACATACTCGGGCTGTCAGTTCGTGCACAAAATCCTGCACCGGCGACGCTTTCGCAATTCTGGACGGCTATAGACAGCACAGTTCAATATTTCTGCAGAGGACTTCCGACGACTTTGTGAGTCCATACCACGTGGAGTTGCTGCACTAAGCCGGGCAAAACGAGGTCGGACACGATATTAGGAGGTATCCCGCATTTTTCCCATCTTAGTGTACCTACATTTTGAAAATACCAATTTTTCAGAAATATAATATTTAGAAGTGATTGCTGAAAAGTAATGCCTCCGAAATTTTTATGTGAAAACTGTTATTCTTCATGTCTATACAAGGTCGTCCATTTATCGCAACCGGGACAAATATCTCACGAAATAAGCGTCAAACGAAAAAACTACAAAGAACGAAACTTGTCTAGCTTGAAGGGGGAAACCAGATGGCGCTATGGTTGGCCAGCTAGATGGCGCTGCCATAGGACAAACGGATTATTACATATTCGTGTAGTACATAAAGAAATATGAATGTTTTGATTGGACCACTTTTCTCGCTTTGTGATAGATGGCGCTGTAATAGTCACAAACACATGGCTCACAATTATAGACGAACAGTTGCTAACAGGTAGGTTTTTTAAATTAAAATACAGAACGAAGGTACCTTTGAACATTTTATTTCGGTTGTTCCAATGTGACGCATGTACCTTTGTGAACTTATCATTTCTGAGAACGCATGCTGTTACAGCGTGATTACCTGTAAATACCACATTAATGCAATAAATGCTCAAAATGATGTCCGTCAACCTCAATGCATTTGGCAATACGTGTAACGACATTCCTCTCAACAGCGAGTAGTTCGCCTTCCGTAATGTTCGCACATGTACTGACAATGCGCTGACGCATGTTGTCAGGCGTTGTCGGTGGATCACGATGGCAAATATCCTTCAACATTCCCCACAGAAAGAAATCCGGGGACGTCAGATCCGGTGAAAGTGCTGGTGATGGTATGGTGCTTCGACGAACAATCCACCTGTCACGAAATATGCTATTCAGTACCGCTTCAACCGCACGCGAGCTACGTGCCGGACATCCATCATGTCGGAAGTACATCGCCATTGTGTCATGCAGTGAAACATCTTGTAGTAACATCGGTAGAAAATTACGTTCGACATCAGCACACATTGCACCATTTAGATGGCCATCGAATAAATGGGGGCCGATTATCCTTCCTCCCATAATGCAGCACCATACATTAACCCGCCAAGGTCGCTGATGTTCCACTTGTCGTAGCCATCGTGAATTTTCCGTTGCCCAATAGTGCATATTATGCCGGTTTACGTTACCGCTGTTGGTGAATGACGCTTCGTCGCTAAATAGAACGCGTGCAAAAAATCTGTCATCGTCCCGTAATTTCTGTTGTGCCCAGTGGCAGAACTGTACACGACGTTCAAAGTCGTCGCCATGCAATTCCTGGTGCATAGAAATATGGTATGGGTGCAATCGATGTTGATGTAGCATTCTCAACACTGACGTTTTTGAGATTCCCGATTCTCGCGCAATTTGTCTGCTACTGATGTGCGGATTAGCCGCGACAGCAGCTAAAACACCTGCTTGGGCATCATCATTTGTTGCAGGTCGTGGTTGACGTTTCCCATGTGGCTGTACACTCCCTGTTTCAAAAAAATGGTTCAAATGGCTCTGAGTACTATGGGACTTAACTTCTGAGGTCATCAGTCCCCTAGAACTTAGAACTACTTAAACCTAACTAACCTACTTCCATACTGAAGCGCCTAGAACCGCTCGGCCACAATGGCCGGCTACTTCCTGTTTCCTTAAATAACTTAACTATCAGGTGAACGGTCCTGACACTTAGATGATGTCGTCCAGGATACCGAGCAGCATACATAGCACACGCCCGTTGGGCATTTTGATCACAATAGCCATACATCAACACGATACCGACCTTTTCCGCATAGGTAAACGGTCCATTTTAACACGGGTAATGTATCACGAAGCAAATACCGTCCGCACTGGGGCAATGTTACGTGACACCAAGTACTTATACGTTTGTGTCTGTTACAGCGCCATCTATCACAAAGGGAAAAAATTGGTCCAACTAAAACATTCATATTTCTTTACGTGCTACACGAATATGTTGTAAAAAATGGGGGTTCCTATGTAAAAAAACGCAGTTGATATCCGTTTGATCTACGGCAGCGCCGTCTAACGGGCCAACCATAGTGCCATCTGGTTTCCCCCTTCAAGCTAGACGAGTTTCGTTCTTTGTAGTTTTTTTCATTTGATTCTTATTTCGTGAGATATTTGGCCCGGTTACTATCAATGAACCACCCTGTATACTGCATGTATATTGAGAAAAGAAAACAAACAAAGGGATTACTAATGTCAACTGCATTGAGAAGTTACACGGAAATAGCGGCGAGGAGTAAAAATGTGTGCCGGATCGGAATTCGAACCCACGATCTCCTGCTTATTACGCAGGATCCTTAACCACTCCGCCAACTGGGACACTGTATAGCCACACCTGCACAGACTGTCTCAGCACACCTCACGTCCTTTCCACACTCCCACAGAGCTCCATCTGCCCGCAGTCCCTATCAATTCCTACATACTCGCTACTCTGAGACTCCCACAGGAGGTCAAATGTACGTGTGCATCCGCACTGAAGAAGGTGGATCCGTTGCCCATGTAGGCGAATTAGTTACATAAATTCGTGGTGTCTGTTCTTTCTGCCATGTCCAAAAGAAGAGGCACCACGCAGTTGTACAAACAGATAAATCTCGCTCACAAGTGACGTGAATTTCAAGTTTATCACTCCATCGTAACGGTCGCGCATGCACAGTATGCAGGACTTGTCAAACGACAGTTCTGAACTAGATACGAACACATTCTCGACACGTTAAGTCATTGTCAGTAAGCCTTTCCCCGACAAGCTTTATTTCATTTAATACTGTCAATGTTCGAAGTTCATTTCATTAGAAATTTACAGATAAAATAATTTTCCAGAATGAGAATTTCACTCTGCAGCGGAGTGTGCACTGATACGAAACTTTCTGGCAGATTAATACTGTGGGCCGGACCGAGACTCGAAATCGGGACATTTGCCTTTCGTGGGCAGGGGCCCTACCATCTGAGCTACCCAAGCGCGACTCACGCCCCTTCCTCAGAGCTTTACTTCTGCCATTATCTCGTCTCCTACCTTCCTAACTTTACAGAAGCTCTCCTCCGAAACTTGCAGAACTAGCACTCCTGAAAGAAAGAATACTGTGTAGACATGGCTTAGCCACAGCCTGGGGGATGTTTCCAAAATGAGATTTTCACTCTGCAGCGGAGTATGCGCTGATATGAAACTTCCTGGCAGATTGTGTGCCGGACCGAGACTCGAACTGGGGACCTTTGCCTTTCGCGGGCAAGTGCTCTACCATCTGAGCTACCCAAGCAAGACTCACGCCCCGTCCTCACAGCTTTACTTCTGCCAGTATCTAGTTCGCAGTAACACAGAGAATGATGTGTGATTGGTACATGGAGAGAGCAGAGTGTACTTACGGTCTTGCCGACCCTGAACCAGCGCAGAGAGGCCTTGGCTTCGTCGGGGCGGCCCTTGCTGAAGTAGTACCAGGGCGTGTCCGGCAACCAGAAGAGGCCCGCCAGGGAGGCGGCGGACAGCACCAGAGACACCACCGCCGTCATCGTGTAGGACAGCGCCAGGGGCAGCGCGTAGCTGCAACACGACACCGAGCCTTTATTGTATGATTATATGATAGCAGAACAAACACTAGTAGCAGTTACTTCTGTAAAATCTCTGGGAGTATGCGTGCGAAACGATTTGAAGTGGAATGATCATATAAAATTAATTGTTGGTAAGGCAGGTGCCAGGTTGAGATTCATTGGGAGAGTCCTTAGAAAATGTAATCCATCAACAAAGTATGTGGCTTACAAAACACTCGTTCGACCTATTCTTGAGTATTGCTCATCAGTGTGGGATCCGTACCAGGTCGGGTTGACAGAGGAGATAGAGAAGATCCAACCAGCAGTGATTGGTTTCTTTTTCATTGTTACTGCATATGGCTTCATGAAACGTATGCTAATGAAATGTAGTCAGTAAATGCAATGAGTCCGTGTAACAACATGTCGTACAATATATACTTACGAGAGAGAGAGAGAGAGAGAGAGAGAGAGAGAGAGAGAGGGGGGGAGAGAGAGAGAGAGAGAGAGAGAGAGAGAGAGAGAGAGAGAGAGAGATTTTAACGGCCCGTCGACAGCGTAGTCATTGGATACGTTACTTATGAAGAGAGGAAAGTGGTAAGCAATGTGTGACATAATGCGCTCTACACATAAAACGGATATTTTACGATGCTAAATCTTATAATAACATGTTGCTAGTCAAGTAATTTCGAAATATCATACTTCCAATATTCCAAAAGTCCATTGAGAAATAAAGCAGAAACATCAACCGGTGTTAAACACTGTCGTTTTAAATTTTATATGCTAAACTAAAGTACTTAATAAAAAATTAAATTTAAAAATTGATGAAGCTGTGCTACAACTACGTAAAATGCTTTTGACACAGTTACGGTGGACAAATGTTTACGGGTTGCAATTGCCAGATGTGAGCGGCACAATCTATCTCAATTGTTACATCCCTAATAATGGGCCGCAGTTGTACTCGACAGCTTTTGTTTTTGTATGTAGCCAATGTAGCCGCTATGAATCAAGACACAAATGAATTAATGATGTTAGCTGTCAACGGGCACTGATTTAAATCAGTGGGGAACGGTGAAAAATATATATCACACCGGGATACGAACCCAGGTCTCCTGCTTTCTAGGGAGATGCGCTGACAGCTGCTCCATTCGGAAACAGCGACCAGTGCAACTGCACCTACTATCCTAGCACTCCTCCCTTCAGACCCAAATTCTCAACGTGTCAGAAAGAACAGATACCACATACATACTTAAGGAGAGGACGACGAATTATCAGTTCACTGCAGATGCACACCACACTGGAACACTTACGGGAATCGGCGAAATATCGCGTGTAACAAGGATAATGGGCAACTGGCAATGCATGTGTAGTGTGAGGATAACGTGCGAATTTGAGTCTGACAGGAGGCATGCTGGGGTTGTTCGTGCAATTGCGACGACCACTATGTCTGGATGGCGCAGTAATCAGCACATCTGCCTAACAAGCAGGACACCTGGGTTCGAATCCCAGTCTGGCATAAATTTTCCAATTTCCCCATTGATTTAAATCATTGCCCACTGCCAGTCAACGTCATTAATCCCTTTGTGTCTAGATTTTGATTTGGTTCGCCATTAAAAACACATGATATTTCTCCTATCTAAACCTTCATACCAGTCACTCAATCTGGCTAGTCTAAACGCGCCCTTATCTTCCAGTTAAGATATGGTCGGACAATTCTTGTCCTGGTTGTAAGTAGCGACAGTTGCACGAAAGAAGCGAAAAGAATGCAACTACAAGGGTCGCTTCCGTTTCGAGCTTCTGTGTTTGCAGTAAGACTAGTCGCGACACGAAACAAAGACGCACGTGACGTATGAGGAGCCCTTATTTGGTTCAGCGAGTGCAAGACCACAGTTCGCACCGAGCTCTTCTACAACGAGAGTCCACTGTTACGCCACAAAGCCGGCAGTAATCCGTGAACGCGGTAAACAGAAGTTAGGTGACTTTCTCTCTGCTGTTTTCGTTTGTGCTCCACAGTACTTTATGTGAGGCTTTTCGCAAGTGCCGCGGTCTTGAACTGCTTGAAATACCTCGGCAAACAATTACGCGTTGTACTGGGTATTTTGTACAGCTGAATGAATCTTGCTCAACCTAATCTTTGAATTAATCCGATATGAAAACAAGAATTAACAGTGCAGCTGTGCAGAAACTCGAGGCTTTCTGTAAAAATGTGTGGCTCACCATCTATGATTTCACAAAAGTCATACTTGGACGGCTGAGAATAGTACTGCCGAAGAGACTCAAGATCAGGAAGTCGGTTCTTGTCTGAGGAAAGATCACTGTTGTATCCTCAAATGCTTTATTCGCCGGCAGCAATAGTTGTATGTACTATCGATCACTCTACTTAAACGGTTCGATTTGTCGATGATTTGATCCTGGAGAGACCCATCTCCTTGTAAGCAATAATTTTTTCTTTCTGGACACGTGATAACTGTTTTCAGCGTGGTATTGTTACAATCGTGATTTACGTACACGACAAGCACTGTCACTAATGGTGTATGTTTCCTGCCTGCAGTAAAGGCATGTATGAACACACTAACACCATATTTAGCTGACTGCCTCCATACCGAGTTACACCCTCTACCACCTCAGTAGTTGATGTCTCGTTATACAGTGTGGTCCTTTGATAGTGACCGGGCCAAATATCTCACGAAATAAGCATCAAACGAAAAAACTACAAAGAACGAAACTCGTCTAGCTTGAAGGGGGAAACCAGATGGCGCTATGGTTAGCTCGCTAGATGGCACTGCCATAGGTCAAACGGATATCAACTGCGTTTTTTTTAAAATAGGGACCCCGATTTTTTATTACATATTCGTGTAGTACGTAGTTGTTGCTGTTGTGGTCTTCAGTCCTGAGACTGGTTTGATGCAGCTGTCCATGCTACTCTATCCTGTGCAAGCTTTTTCATCTCCCAGTACCTACTGCAACCTACATCCTTCTGAATCTGCTTAGTGTATTCATCTCTTGGTCTCCCTCTACGATTTTTACCCTCCACGCTGCCCTCCAATACTAAATTGGTGACCCCTTGATGCCTCAGAACATGTCCTACAAACAGATCCCTTCTTCTAGTCAAGTTGTGCCACAAACTCCTCTTCTCCCCAATTCCATTCAATACCTCCTCATTAGTTATGTGATCTACCCATCTAATCTTCAGCATTCTTCTGTAGCACCACATTTCGAAACCTTCTATTCTCTTCTTGTCCAAACTATTTATCGTCCATGTTTCACTTCCATACATGGTTACACTCCATACAAATACTTTCAGAAATGACTTCCTGACACTTAAATATATACTCGATGTTAACAAATTTCTCTTCTTCAGAAACGATTTCCTTCCCACTGCCAGTCTACATTTTATATCCTCTCTTCTTCGACCATCAACAGTTATTTTGCTCCCCAAGTAGCAAAACTCCTTTACTACTTTAAGTGTCTCATTTCCTAATCTAACTCCCTCAGTATCACCCGACTTAATTCGACTACATTCCATTATCCTCGTTTTGCATTTGTTGATGTTCATCTTATATCCTCCTTTCAAGACACTGTCCATTCCGTTCAACTGATCTTACAAGTCCTTTGCTGTCTCTGACAGAATTACAATGTCATCGGCGAACCTCAAAGTTTTTATTTCTTCTCCATTGATTTTAATACCTACTCCGAATTTTTCTTTTGTTTCCTTTGCTGCTTGCTCAGTATACAGATTGAATAACATCGGGGAGAGGCTACAACCCTGTCTTACCCCCTTCCCAACCACTGCTTCCCTTTCATGTCCCTCGACTCTTATAACTGGCATCTGGTATCTGTACAAATTGTAAATAGCCTTTCGCTCCCTGTATTTTACCCCTGCTACCTTTAGAATTTGAAAGAGAGTATTCCAGTCAACATTGTCAAAAGCTTTCTCTAAGTCTACAAATGCTAGAAACGTAGGTTTGCCTTTCCTTTATCTTTCTTCTAAGATAAGTCGTAAGGTCAGTATTGCCTCACGTGTTCAAGTATTTCTACGGAATCCAAACTGATCTTCCCCGAGGTCGGCTTCTACTAGTTTTTCTATTCGTCTGTAAAGAATTCGTATCAGTATTTTGCAGCTGTGGCTTATTAAACTGATAGTTCGGTAATTTTCACATCTGTCAACACCTGCTTTCTTTGGGATTGGAATTATTATATTCTTCTTGAAGTCTGAGGGTATTTCGCCTGTCTCATACATCTTGCTCACCAGATGGTAGAGGTTTGTCATGACTGGCTCTCCCAAGGCCGTCAGTCAGGTCTTTCAGTGCTCTGTCAAACTCTTCACGCAGTATCGTATCTCACATTTCATCTTCATCTACATCCTCTTCCATTTCCACAATATTGTCCTTAAGTACATCGCCCTTGTATAGACCCTCTATATACTATTTCCACCTTTCTGCTTTCCCTTCTTTACTTAGAACTGGGTTTCCATCTGAGCTCTTGATGTTCATACAAGTGGTTCTTTTAAGGTCTCTTTAATTTTGCTGTAGGCAGTATCTATCTTACCCCTAGTGAGACAAGCCTCTACATCCTTACATTTGTCCTCTAGCCATCCCTACTTAGCCATTTTGCACTTCCTGTCGATCTCATTTTTGAGACGTTTGTATACCTTTTTGCCTGCTTGATTTACTGCATTTTTATATTTTCTTTTTTCATCAATTAAATTCAATATTTCTTCTGCTACCCAAGGATTTCTACTAGCCCTCGTCTTTTTACCTACTTGATCCTCTGCTGCCTTCACTACTTCATCCCTCAAAGCTACCCATTCTTCTTCTACTGTATTTCTTTCCCCCATTCCTGTCAATTATTCCCTTATGCTCTCCCTGAAACTCTGTACAACCTCTGGTTCTTTCAGTTTATCCAGGTCCCATCTCCTTAAATTCCCACCTTTTTGCAGTTTCTTCAGTTTTAATCTACAGGTCATACCCAATAGATTGTGGTCAGAATCCACATCTGCCCCTGGAAATATCTTACAATTTAAAACCTGGTTCCTAAATCTCTGCCTTACCATTATATAATCTATCTGATACCTTTTAGCATCTCCAGGGTTTTTCCATGTATGCAACCTTCTTTTATGATTCTTGGTTCAAAATGGTTCAAATAGCTCTGAGCACTATGGGACTTAACATCTTAGGTCATCAGTCCCCTAGAACTTAGAACTACTTAAACCTAACTAACCTAAGGACATCACACAACACCCAGCCATTACGAGGCAGAGAAAATCCCTGACCCCGCCGGGAATCGAACCCGGGAACCCGGGCGTGGGAAGCGAGAACGCTACCGCACGACCACGAGATGCGGGCTATGATTCTTGAACCAAGTGTTAGCTATGATTTAGTTGTGCTCTGTGCAAAATTCTACCATGCGGCTTCCTCTTTCATTTCTTAGCCCCAATCCATATTCACCTACTATGTTTCCTTCTCTCCCTTTTCCTACTACCGAATTCCAGTCACCCATGACTATTAAATTTTCGTCACCCTTCACTATCTGAATAATTCCTTTTATTTAATCATACATTTCTTCAATTTCTTCGTCATCTGCAGAGCTAGTTGGCATATAAACTTGTACTACTGTAGTAGGCGTGGGCTTTGTGTCTATCTTGGCCACAATAATGCGTTCACTATGCTGTTTGTAGTAGCTTACCCACACTCCTACTTTTTTTTTTATTCGGTATTAAACCTACTCCTGCATTACCCCTATTTGATTTTGTATTTATAAGCCTGTATTCACCTGACCAAAAGTCTTGTTCCTCCTGCCACCAAACTTCACTAATTACAACTATATCTAACTTTAACCTATCCATTTCCCTTTTTAAATTTTCAAACCTACCTGCCCGATTAAGGGATCTGACATTCCACGCTCCGATGCGTAGAACGCCAGTTTTCTTTCTCCTGATAACGACATCCTCCTGAGTAGTCCCCGCCCGGAGATCCGAATGGGGGACTATTTTACCTCCAGATTATTTTACCCAAGTGGACGCCATCATCATTTAATCATACAGTAAAGCTGCATGCCCTCGGGAAAAATTACGGCCGTAGTTTCCCCTTGCTTTCAGCCGTTTTGGTTATTGTTACAAGGCCAGATCAGTCAATCATCCAGACTGTTGCCCTTGCAACTACTGAAAAGGCTGCTGCCCCTTTTCAGGAACCACACGTTTGTCTGGCCTCTCAACAGATAACCCTCCGTTGTGGTTGTACTTACAGTACTGCTATCTGTATCGCTGAGGCACGCAAGCCTCCCCACCAACGGCAAGGTCCATGGTTCATGGGCGGGGGGGAGGGAGGGGGGGTAGTACGTTAAGAAATATGAATGTTTTAGTTGGACCACTTTTTCGCTTTGTGATAGATGGCGCTGTAATAGTCACAAACGTATAAGTACGTGGCATCACGTGACCTTCCGCCAGTGCGGACGGTATTTGCTTCGTCATACATAATTTGAGTTAAAATAGACCGTTTACCAATTGCGGTAAAGGTCGATATCGTGTTGATGTATTGCTACTGTGATCAAAATGCCCAACGGGCGTCTGCTATGTATGCTGGTCGGTATCCTGGACGACAACATCCAAGTGTCCGGACCGTTCGTCGGATCGTTACGTTATTTAAGGAAGTTCAGCCAAATGTGAAACGTCAACCACGACCTGCAACAAATGATGATGCCCAAGTAGGTGTTTTAGCTGCTGTCGCGGCGAATCCGTACATCAGTAGCAGACAAATTGCACGAGAATCGTGAATCTCAAAAACGTCGGTTTTGAGAATGCTCATCAACATCGATTGCACCCGTACCATATTTCTGTGCACCAGGAATTGCTTGGAGGCATTATGGGAGGAAGGATAATTGGCCCCCATTTTACCGATGGCAATCTAAATGGTGCAACGTATGCTGATTACCTACGTAATGTTCTACCGCTGTTACTACAAGATGTTTCTCTGCATGACGGAATGGCGATGTAGGCCTACTTCCAACATGATGCATGTCCGGCACATAGCTCGCGTGCGGTTGAAGCGGTATTGAATAGCATATTTCATGACAGGTGGATTGGTCTTCGAAGCACCATGTCGTTACACGTTTTGCCAAATGCATTGAGGTTGACGGACATCATTTTGAGAATTTATTGCATTAATGTGGTATTTAAAGGTAATAATGCTGTAACAGCATGCGTTCTCAGAAATGATAAGTTCACAAACCTACATGTATCACACTGGAATAAGCGAAATAAAATGTTCAAACGTACCTAAGTTCTGTATTTTAATTTAAAAATCCTACCTGTTACCAACTGTTCGTCTAAAATTGTGAGCCATGTTTTTGTGACTGTTACAGCGCTATCTATCACAAAGCGAAAAAAGTAGGCCAACTAAAACATTCATATTTCTTTACGTACTACACAAATATGTAATAAAAAATATGGGTTCCTATTTTAAAAAAACGCAGTTGATATCCGTTTGACCTATGGCAGCGCCATCTAGCGGGCCCACCATAGCGCCATCTGGTTTCCCCCTTCTAGTTAGACAAGTTTCGTTTTTTGTAGTTTTTTCGTTTGGTGCTTATTTCATGAGATATTTGGCTCGGTCACTATGAATGTACCACCCTGTATACTGCACTACTGATATCAGATGCGATACCGTTTGACTGCATTTGTCGGTATACTGGATCTCATAGTATTGCCTATACACTGTGCACAACTACTTCAAGAGACGATGTTAATTTTCCAACAAATATCCATGACTATATATTGACTTGCACTACTGCACTGAACAAATTGTGTAAGCGGGAGTTATGATACAAGCAATATTACGCTTTATTCGCTTTGTTGATCTCTTCTGCCCACGTCTCGCTCCTGAACCATTACATATGGAAACATGTCTACAATTCTCTCTTGCATTCGCAGAGCCAGATTTGCACCCGGCGGCCAAAATTGGAACTGTTATCTTATTGCAGAGTAAGTCGGTCCCGCAATAATACTTTAGCACATCTACCAAGTTTCGCTGCCGTACGTAATATCAGTCCACATTGTACCGTTGTGAGTAACTGCACTTTACTGATGACCACCCAGTATACATAAAGAGCTCCTTTATTTAGCCACTTGTGCGGGTTCAGGTCTGACGGAGCAGAGCAGAGTTGTGGAGGAAGGATGGCCACCTGCAGAGTAGGCCGAATGTGTAGGCGATGAAGAGGAGAGAGCAGACAGCTGGAAGGGAACGCACGCCTACCTGCAGAGGAGGCCGATTATGTAGGCGATGACGAGGAAGGAGCAGAGCGACCCGCGGACTGCGTCCTCCGAGATGTCACGCACGTAGGCGCCGCACACGACGAAGCCGCCCGCGCCGCTCACGCCCGCCAGCGCCCGAGACACGATAAGCACGGCCACGTGCTGGCCCACCAGCTGCGGGCAGTAGACGGGACCACTGGCTCACAGCTGCGCCAACTGCGCTTCAGCACACTATAAGACTATATTCCACACAAATGCCTCCAGAAAAGAATAACAAACTTCCTAATGCTTAAATTTATTCCTGAGAGAAGTGAACCTCTTACAAAGGGAGGCCGCCAATTGTGAAATTCAGATTCGATTCATACTGCGCATAATAAAAGCTCATGGCCAGAGGTGTAATGTGGCAAAGCACCAAGATGCACTTCTCAGCCGTTGTCGAGAAAACCGACAGTTAAAAGAAACCGTTGAGGTGAAATACTCTCTACGATTAATAATTTTCTACAGCGTCATAGCGCAGCGGTAAGCGCTGGGGTTCGTAATCTGAAGGTCGCCGGATCGAATCTCGCGCCATGCAATATTTTTTTATTATTAATTTTTTGCAATTCAAATATATGTAAACTATTAATGAATTGCTTATGCATGTTGGTGAAAGCGGATCCCTCTCCAATTGTACCGCCTCCATTTTTCCGTTTGTTTAACAGGGTGTACCAAAGCTGTCCCGTCCGCACTGATTTTCGACGATGTTATAAGTTGCGCTAGGGACCGCATCTACCTTCTTTCGAAGTTAGCAGGCAACTACGCTGTTATGGGGCGGCTCGTTTCGGCCCATTCAGCATCTGTCCTTCAAGTGTAACGAGCGAGTAACGGAGTTTATATTTCATACCTGCCACAGCAAGTTTGTGTTCGTGGGGTCTCTGTTCTAATTGGAACGTTTGACTTACGCTATACGTATTCGTTTCTACGTCTTCCGTTAACTACACGTGTTAACATTATGAAGACAATTAATAACATTTGTGAAATACAACTTTGTTTGCGGAAAACATAATGATGTTCGAAGTCGCCAGTTTTTCAACGACAAACGACTTTCAACAACTTATTATATGCATAATTGTTGCAACTGATTGCCGGGAATTATATATATATATATATATATATATATATATATATATATATATATATATATATATATGAATTACAAAAAACAAATACTAAAAAAAAAAAGTTGCATGGAACGAGATTCAATCCGGCGACCTCCGGATTACGAAACCGAGCGCTTACCGCTGCGCCACCACGCTGTAGAAAATTGCTAATCGTTGAGAGTATTTCACTGCAACGGTTTCTTTTAACTGTCGATTTTCTCGACAACGGCTGAGAAGTGCATCTTGGTGCTTTGCCACATTACACCTCTGGCCATGAGCATTTATTATGCGCAGTATGAATCGAATATGAATTTCACAATTGGCGGCCTCCCCTTGTTAGTGAAGATCGCTTGTAAACAATTTTTATTGCTAATTACCGGTTTTCATTACCATCTTCAGATCTGTGAATGCATTCATACGCTGTATGATTATTCTCGCACTTGTCAGCCCTTGTAATCTTTGGAATTGTGTCGATGATGTTTCCCAGAAAGTCAGAAGGCATATCGCCAGACTCATACATCCTACACACCAACGTGAATAGTCCCCATCTCAGCCAATGATTTTAGAAACTCAGATTAAATGTTATATACCCGTTCTGCTTTATTTGATCTTATGTCGCCCAAAGCCGTTATAGTACTGGCTCCCCTATATCTTCCCTGTAGACTCCCGTTTCTTGTTCTACCACGTGATCAGATAAGTCCCCGCCTCATAGAGGTCTTCAACGTACTCTTTCCACCTATCCGCTCTCTCCTCTGCGGTTAACAATGCAATTCCCGCTGAGTTCTTAATGTGCACGTACTTTTAGAATCACCGAAGGTTCTTTTGACTTTTCTTTATGCTGTGTCAGTCCTTCAGACAATCATTTCTTCTTCAGTTTCTTTACATTTTTATGCACCCATTTCGCCTTTTCTGTCCTGAACTTCCTACTTGTTTCATTCGTAAGTGACTTGCATTTCTGTATTCCTGAACTTCGATGGACATTTTTGTACTGCCTTCTTGCGATGGCCAATTAAAGTATTTCTTCCGATTCGTGGTTTCTTCGGAGTTACCTTCCCTGCACGTTCGTTTTCCTTCCCGTGATTGCCCTTTTTACAGATGTCCAGTCCTCTTCAACTGAACAGTCTACTGGGCTATTCATTATCACAGTATCTATAGTGGCAAAGAACTTCAGTGGCAAGCGTACTTTTTCATTCCTTAGTACTTCCGTATCTCATGTCTTTGCCCATTGTCTGTTCCTAACCGCTCTATTAAACTTCAGCCTGCTGTTCATCATTAAAAAAAAAAAATGATTCAAATGGCTCTGAGCACTATCGGACTTAACTTCTGAGGTCATCAGTCCCCTAGAACTTAGAACTACTTAAACCTAACTAACCTAAGGATATCACACACATCCATGCCCGAGGCAGGATTCGAACCTGCGACCGTAGTGGTCGCGCGGTTCCAGACTGTAGCGCTTAGAACCGCTCGGCCACACCAGCCGGCTGTTCATCATCACAAAATTGTGATCTGAGTCTATATCTAATCGTGGGTACCTCTCTCAATCCATTGTCTGATTTCGGGACGTATGCCTGTCACTGACGTAGACTAATTGAAATCTCCCTGTGTCTTCCAGCCTTTTCTAAGTATACCTCCTTCTATTGAGATTTTTTAAATAAAGTGTACGCTGTTGCTAGCTGAATTTAATAGCAGAACTCAGTTAATGTTTCTCCTCCCTCGTTCCTACTGCCAAGCCCATATTCCCGCGTAGGCTTTCCTTCTATTCCTTCCCCTAGAACCGCACTCTAATCTCCAATGGCTATAACACTTTCATCTCCCTTTACACGCTGAATCTCCCGTTCACTGTCCTCTCATACTTGCTGTCTCTTCATCCTCTCCTTTCGACCTGAACTACAGTGGTTGATGTTGGTTTGCTTTCGATTTTGATGAGCGCAAATCTATCACTGAACCATTTAAAGTAACTCACTCTCTGCTCTAGCTTGCTGTTCATAACGAATCCTACCCCGTTACACCGTTTTCTGCTGCTGTAGAGTTTCCACTATACTAGCCTGACGAAGAATTCTCGTCTTCTTTCTATTTCAACTTCACTGGCTCCCACCATCTGATTCCACATTCTGGTGAGATTTATGGGACTCCAACCACACGAGCATCCGTTTCGTTAGATGTGGAAATGAAGTTCGATAGGTCACGAGTCCTGACACGTGTATCCTTCTCAAAAACAAACAACATATAAATGCGATATCTACATGAGAAATAATCTGTGTAGTCTTTAGGTAATGCTGCGTGAGATAAATGAAAATATTTACAGACTGAAGCGGGATTGGCCCTTGGTTATGCACATAACGGAATATGGCGGACAAGGCCTCCTTTCACGTCGATGCAGCACTCTCGTCAATTTATCAGACTGTGAGACATGTGTAGCAGGTCTGACCAGAGGGATGGCAGCAATAGCGTTTTCATTATTCTGCTGTGGCTCTTGCAGTCTTTGAGAATTATTTTGGTACACCTGAGCTTTCAATTTATGCCACAGTTACAAATCAGAGGGAGGGATGTGATACGATCGAGGTGGCCAGAAGATTGCACTGTCTCTGCTAATCGTCTTGTCCTGACCGAGCACTTCATATGCTCGTAACAAGGTTGTCAAAGAGGTTACGATGTTGCTGCCCCTTGCCAAAAATATGCAAGCAATTGTTCATCTTCAGTCTGGTGAAGGAACCGTGTCACGATGCTGACACCAATATTGCACACTAAACACCAACAAAAGCTCTTAAAAGTAGCATTTTTCTGCTGCATACTGGCGTCTGTTCTGAGGATCTAATTTGCCTCGTGTCCTGACTCCACTCATAAGGCACCGGCAGATCTCAACACGCAAGTTTACGTGCGATCGCCTGAACTCTTACTGAACAGTAAGTCTGAAGGATAAGAATATAGGTCCTTATTTGGTAATTTTTCGTAACGACATCTTAATTTCGAGATGCACAGATAAACAGTTTTTAGGTTTCCTTGGGTTTATCGCCAGGCTTCCCTTCACTAGAGCAGTGTTGCCTGGTGTTACAACTCGTTTCAGATTGTTACCGTGTTCATTCGTCAAAGAGCACGTTTCACGCCATTTTAAGTTTTGCGTAGCAGACTTTGCTGGGCTTTTGCTAAAACACTTCCTCTTCAAAAATTTCATATTGCCACCTTGAGCTCCTGGTAAAATATTTTATTTATACAACCAGTTTCAGTCTGAACATCGTCAGGTTCCTGTATACGAAATAAAATAATACTTAAGTCACATTACGGGCTGAGACTGTTAGGAATTTGTCAGCAACAACACACACGTACTGGAATGTAACGTACTCACACAAAAGTATTCACAGCACCATGTTACGTGAAATACAAAATCGTTATTGTCAGGTGAGAAAATCGTGAATGACACACTGAAAATAAAAGTATACCATAACACAGTGATGCGATTCACTACGAAAACCATATAAGATAGAGACGTAACTGGTTCACATGTGTACCGAGTGACCTGTTATCATATAGTAATATAAACTGCGTCGTCAGTCTATAAAAACAGTGCTAAAACTGTAATCGGCGGTAACGATGTGAAGAGATTCATACCACTCAGGGGCGACTAAGCATCTGGTCACTGTTCACTGGTAGAGCCAAAGATATAGTGACTAGAACTTTACGATTACTAAGCTGCTACGACAAGTTCATGTGACAGTCTTTACAGGTGGTCTGTATGTTGACCAAATGGCAAACTGCGCATGTTACAATAACAGTTGCAGTGACAGAAAACAAAATGCGTAGAAGTAATGGCTTACAGGTACACGAGGATTGATGACGTAGTTTTTAGTTTTTATTACGATATGATAACAGGTAACTTTGTACAACTGTGAACCACTTACGTCTTTATCTTATGTGGTTTTCGTAGTGAGTCACATCACTGTATTATGGTATACTACTATTTTCAGTATTCACGATTTTACCACCTGACAATAACGATTTTGTATTTCGCCTAACATGAAGCTGTGAATACTTTTATGAGAGTGAAATCCCATTACACGTGTGTTGTTGTTAACATTTACAACAAATAACAGATCCGTGACAGTTTAAGTCTGTAATGTTAACTGGGTATTATTTAATTTAGTATTTAGGAACCTGATGATGGTCAGAGGACTGAAACTGGTTGTATAAATATTTTACCAGCAGCTCAAGGTGGTAAATGACTTATATGTAAGAGCTATGGGTCACCACCTTCTGAAAATATAAAACTACTTTCAATCTTTAACTCTTGCAAACCCGTTCTCCATGGATATTGTGTTTAGCATAACACTCGTTTTATTGTCAACACCAGTTCATACTACACTCAGCTGGTGACTAAACACGCCTGCTCCTCTCAATGACTCAAACATAATGACGCAGCGAAGTACTCGCGGCAGGGCATGCTGTTGTGCATTTGCAGACATGTGACAGCAACCGATTAGAGCATAGAAATTATAGTTTCCAGCACTTTCTGTGATGGGTAGTTCTCCTACTGGCTGACAGGTGTCAGTTCTGCACCAGTCTTATAAATATTTCTGGCGGTTTTATTTGTCCCACCCAGTCTACAGGGTGCAGATGGCACTCCACCAAAATACTCTCTGTGGTTGAGGACAAGAAAACAGTGTTGGTTGCGTTGTTGAAATTGCGGTTCATTTATTGATCAGTGATGCACTTTTAGCCCAAGGCATCTTCAGGTTGGCCTGCATTAAAATGCTATGGAATTAGAAAGGCTTGACCTTACTTTGGGACTGGACGAAATTAAAAATATTAGAAATTGTACTTACCGATAAATGTTGATAAGCAAATTATGGCTATCGATGACAAAACATCGACAAAAATAAATTGCCCTCGTCATGTGCAAGAAATATAGTCGAGGCAAATAGTACTATATGCTCCCGTCATGCTATTAAAAAGATAACATCCAGTAACCTTGAAATAAAAGGAATGAATTGAAAGCAAGAACTGCAACCGCTCATTTTCTTAAAAGCTGTAGTCGTGAAGGAGGAAAAAACGGAAAAATGTGCGGAATAATTACCTCACGGGACGTGTAATCTGGTCGAGTGAACACAAGGCTGGATCAGGTCTGTGCACTCTGTCAAATCGTAAACATGCTGAAAGCGTCCTACTACATGTTTCGGCCACAAACACAACACTGAACGCCAAGACACATCAGGCATGTGGCAAGTGTGCGCTAACCACGGCAAATGGCGTTAGTTTACCATGGGCTAAGAAGCGTTATTTTCAAGAATATTACTTAGAAACTTTTATAAATAAGCAACCACAATGTGTTAAAACAAACAGTCTGGGAAACGTGCGTAGTTTACAGCAAGAGTTTCTCGTAGTAGAAATGTGTCACATCTGAAGTACACTAAGATAAAACTTTCTGAAGGTAACTAAGGATGAACTACTATATAATAAATTAATGAAATTACGTGACGTAGCCTAGGAGCATTTATCGCATAGACGGTATTGTTATTCAGATAGCAAAAGAATAGATACAAAGGACAGTTTTAGTTGTACATGGGAGGGCAAACTAACAAGGGAACCTCCCCATCGCACCCCCCTCAGATTTAGTTATAAGTTGGCACAGTGGATAGGCCTTGAAAAACTGAACACAGATCAATTGCGAAAACAGGAAGAAGTTGTGTGGAACTGTGAAAAAATAAGCAAAATATACAAACTGAATAGTTCATGGGAAGATAAGCAATATCAAGGATATTTAGATCGCAGGAGCGCCGTGGTCTCGTGGTAACGTGAGCAGCTGCGGAACGGAAGGTCATTGGGTCAAATCTTCCATCGAGTGAAATCTTTAATTTTTTACTTTCAGTTTATGTGACAAACTTATGTTTTCATCACTTTTTGTGGGAGTGATTATCACATCCACAAGAAAACCTAAATCGGGCAAGGTAGAAGAATCTTTTTAGCCATTCGCCAAGTGTACAAGTTAGGTGGGTCGACAACATATTCCTGTCATGTGACGCACATGCCGTCACCAGTGTCGTATAGAATATATCAGATGTGTTTTCCTGTGGAGGAATCGGTTGACGTATGACCTTGCGATCAAATGTTTTCGGTTCCCATTGGAGAGGCACGTCCTTTCGTCTACTAATCGCACGGTTTTGCGATGCGGTCGCAAAACACAGACACTAAACTTATTACAGTGAACAGAGACGTCAATGAACGAACGAACAGATAATAACTATGCAAAAATAAAGAAAGTAAAATTTTCACTCGAGGGAGGACTTGAACCGAGGACCTCTCATTCCGCAGCAGCTCACGCTACCAAGAGACCACGCCTCTCCTGTGCTCGGATTATCCATTATGTTGCCTATGTGGCCATGGACTACTCAGTTTGTATATTTTGCTTATTTTTTCACAGTTCCACACAACTTCTTCCTGTTTTCTCAATTGATCTGTGTTCAGTTTATCAAGGCCTATCCACTGTGCCAACTTATAACTAAATCTGACGGGGGTGCGATGGGGGGGTTCCCTTGTAAGTGGAAACTAGTCCATGAGTAGAACTATCTGAATGCTAGATAAATGGGAATATTAGTACAGGAGAGTATAGATATAGATGTACATTCGTGGACTGAGTTATAGCGCCGATACAGAGGCAAACAAACTAAATCTTGAATTACGCTGAAATAGGGTAAGAAACACTGTAGGCCCGACTTATACAAAACATAAAATTGACAGGACTGCATAGCCCAGTAAGAATGAGAACTAGTCATATAAGTAAAGACGTAAATACTACGGAACTGAATATCAATGAACACTAGGTAAGCTAACAGTGCTATTTTGGGACGATGTGCCGTAATCGGCGTTTCTACCCCTCTGCTTTGATACTCTTCAGGATCTTGTGGTGTTGACTGTAAACTGGGCACTGTCAGAGACCAGTGTCGCGTTCTCATATTAAGAGGAGTTCTCTAGCGCTTGAACTGGGGAAGTTACCGTTTGTTTCTGCGTTCACAGATCATATAAAGCAGAATCCTAAGAAAATCTGGTGGTCAGACCACTGTCTTCAGTCAAAACAAAGTAAAAGAATTTTCCGATAGAAAACGGATGCACTAAATTGCCTCCACACTGTGGCCGTCTGTGAAGTGATGTGTGGTTGCGGTAAAGAGTATACAGGTGAAACGGGAAGGACTGTTAAAGAACATATTAAGGAATAGGAACGCCACACGCGGCTGATACGAAGCATGAAATCGATGGTAGCGGAACATCAAGGGAAATCTGGCCTTGCCACAGATTTCGATAAAATACGTGTGCTGGCTAAGGAAATCAACATTTACCAAAGAAAAGTCCGGGAAGCGATAGAAATTTCCAAGAACGCATGTAACTTCAATAGAAAGGACGGGTAGGTTTCCGACATTGTTGTTCCCATCCATCACATAGCGGCGTGCGAGGAACACAAACCGCGCCCTGAAGCAACATCCGCGGACAATAACATTTTGGATAAACTTTTTCCCTCTCGTGCCCTGTCTGTTTCAGTTCTAGCCAATGTTACGTGCACACCGACTGCAGCAGGAGTAATTTTAACCAATAACTGTTTTCCAGCATAAAAGCGGGAAAAATCCATTTCTAACTAATGACGCTGGCACAGGAGTTTTAGCCAGTAGCCCCATTCTTGGACGTTAGCGCGGGAAATCTTCTCCTACTGCACAGTGACGGTCAGCTAGCAATGATAGCCCAAGAATTTTGCCCAATAACCCCAATTCTCCGGCACAAGTATAGGAAACTCAGAGGCCCATAGACACGGGTTCCCAGGTAGATGCCGTGTTTCTTGACTTCAGCAAGGTGTATGATACAGTTCCCCACAGTCGTTTAATGAACAAAGTAAGAGCATATGGACTATCAGAACAATTGTGTGATTGGATTGAAGAGTTGCTAGATATCAGAACGCAGCATTTCATTCTCAATGGAGATAAGTCTTCCGATGCAAGAGTGATTTCAGGTGTGCAGCAGGGGAGTGTCGTAGGACCGTTGCTATTCACAATATATGTAAATGACCTTGTGGATAACATCGGAGGTTCACTGAGGCTTTTTGAGTATGATTCTGTAGTATATCGAGAGGTTGTTACAATGGAAAATTGTACTGAAATGCAGGGGGATCTGCAACGATTTGACGCATGGTGCAGGTTCAAAATCGTTCAAATGGCTCTGAGCACTATGGGATTTAACTGCTGAGGTCATCAGTCCCCTAGAACTTAGAACTACTTAAACCTAACTAACCTAAGGACAGCACACACATCCATGCCCGAGGCAGGATTCGAACCTGCGACCGCAGCGGTCGCGCGGTTCCAGACTGTAGTGCCTAGAACCGCTTGGCCACTCTGGCCGGCCATGGTACAGGGAATGGCAATTGAATCTCAATGTAGACAAATGTAATATGCTGCGAATACATAGAACGAAAGATCCTTTATCATTTAGCTGCAATATAGCAGGTCACCAAATGGAAGCAGTTAATTCCATAAATTGTCTGGGTGTGATTTAAAATGGAATGACACTATAAAATTAATCGTCGGTAAAGCAGATGCCAGACTGAGATTCATTGGAAGAATCGTAAGGCAATGCAATCCGGAAACAAAGGAAGTAGGTTACAGTACACCTGTTCGCCCACTGCTTGAATACTGCTCACCGGTGTGGGATCCGTACCGGATAGGGTTGATAGAAGAGATAGAGAAGATGCAATGGAGAGCGGTGCGCTTCGTTACAGGATCGTTTGGTAATCGCAAAAGAGTTACGGAGATGATAGGTAAACTCCAGTGGGAGACAGGTAAACTCCAGTGGGAGACAGGTAAACTCCAGTGGGAGACTCTGCAAGAGAGACGCTCAGTAGCTCGGTAGGGGCTTCTGTTGAAGTTTCGAGAACACGCCTTCACCGAGGAGTCAAGCAGTATACAGGGTGTTACAAAAAGGTACGCCCAAACTTTCAGGAAACGTTCCTCACTCACAAATAAAGAAAAGATGTTATGTGGACATGTGTCCGGAAACGCTTAATTTCCATGTTAGATCTCATTTTAGTTTCATCCACCTACGCTCAATGGAACACGTTATCATGATTTCATACGGGACACTCTACCTGTGCTGCTAGAACATGTGCCTTCACAAGTACGACGCAACATGTAGTTCATGCGCGATGGAGCTCCTGCACATTTCAGTCGAAGTGTTCGAACGCATCTCAGTAACAGATTCGGTGACCGATGGATTGGTAGAGGCGGACCAATTCCATGGCCTCCACGCTCTCCTGACCTCAACCCTCTTGACTTTCATTTATGGGGCCATTTGAAAGCTCTTGTCTACGCAACCCCGGTACCAAATGTAGAGACTCTTCATGCTCGTATTGTGGACGGCTGTGATACAATACGCCATTCTCCAGGGCTGCATCAGCGCGTCAGGGATTCCATGCGACGGAGGGTGGATGCATGTATCCTCGCTAACGGAGGACATTTTGAACATTTCCTGTAACAAAGTGTTTAAGGTCACGCTAGTACATTCTGTTGCTGTGTGTTTCCATTCCATGATTAATGTGATTTAAAGAGAAGTAATAAAATGAGCTCTAACATGGAAAGTAAGCGTTTCCGGACACACGTCCACATAACATAATTTCTTTCTTTGTGTGTGAGGAATGTTTCCTGAAAGTTTGGCCGTACCTTTTTGTAACACCCTGTATTGCTCCCTCCTAGGTATATCTCGCGAAGAGACCATGAGGATAAAATCAGAGAGATTAGAGGCCACACAGAGGCACGCCGACAATCTTTCTTTCCACGAACAATGAGAGACTGGAATAGAAGGGAGAACAGATAGAGGTAATCAAAGAACCCTCCGCCACACACTGTCAGGTGGCTTGTAGAGTATGGATATAGATGTAGAAAACTACCATTATAAGTGAAGGCGACACTGGTCTCTGACTGTGCCCAGTCTACAGTGGACACCACACGATCCTGAAGAGCCGGCCGGTGTGGCCGAGCGGTTCTAGGCGCCTCAGTTTGGAACAGCGCAACCGCTACGGTCGCAGGTTCTAATCCTGCCTCGGGCATGGATGTGTGTGATGTCCTTAGGTTAGTTAGGTTTAAGTAGTTCTAAGTTCTAGGGGACTGATGCCCTCAGATGTTAATTCCCATAGGGCTCAGAGAAGTTTGAACCATTTTTTGATCCTGAAGATGACACCAGCAGAGGGGTCGAAACGCCGATTGTTTGAAGAAATACGTCGCAGCCCAACAACCCAGATGATTTTAACTTCAGTTTAACATTTGTAGTGTGCCGCCGTCACACAGTTGTAACGTTACCGGCGGGCGGTATGGATACTCACGATGAGCACCCAGCTGACGAGCATGAGGGCGGCGGCGAGGAAGGCGGACGGCTTGCAGCCGTAGCGCGCCACGCAGAGCCCGAACAGCGGCGTGCCGACGGTGCCCATCAGCGTGCTGACGGCGCCCACCCACGAGCCCTCCTCCACCGTCAGCGGCACCCCCAGCGGGGAGGCGTCCGACTGCAGCAGCGGCAGCGCTGACGACGTCCACCCGGCCACCACCCCGAACAGCATGCAGCACGACACGTCCACTGCAAACCACGCCGCAAGGTGTCTGTACTCGTCCGTCTATGTGTGAGACTGTCACAGTACAACGAAACCACTCTACCTTCGTACACAGCCAGATACGTCGGTAAAACTGTGACGAAAGGTGAATGATCCCATCTATGGTGAACTATGGGGGACTCTACGGCCAATATACGAGGGGCGTTCAATAAGCAATACTTTTTTCGGCCAGTTTAGGTTGAAAAACGTGGAATTTGTTGTGGAACATCGTGGAATACACTACTGTCCATTAAAATTGTTACACCAAGAAGAAATGCAGATGATAAACGGGTATTCATTCGACAAATATATTATACTAGAGCTGACATGTGATTACATTTTCACGCAGTTTGGGTGCATAGATCCTCAGAAATCAGTACCCAGAACAACCACCTCTGGCCGTAATAACGGCCTTGATACGCCTGGGCATTGAGTCAGAGCTTGTAGGCAGTGTACAGGTACAGCTGCCCATGTACCTTCAATACGATCCCACAGTTCATCAAGAGTAGTGACTGGCGTATTGTGACGAGCCAGTTGCTCAGCCACCATTGACCAGACGTGATCAATTGGTGAGAGATCTAAAGAATGTGCTGGCCAGGCCAGCAGTCGAACATTTTCTGTATCCAGAAAGGCCCGTACAGGACCTGCAACATGCGGTCGTACATTATCCTCCCGAAATGTAGGGTTTCGCAGGGATCGAATGAAAGGTAGAGTCACGGGTCGTAACACATCTGAAATGTAAGGTCGACTGTTCAAAGTGCCGTCAATGCGAACAAGAGGTGACCGAGCCGTGTAACCAATGGCACCCCATACCATCGCGCCAGGTGATACGCCAGTATGGCGATGACGAATGCGCGTTTCCAATGTGCGTTTACCGCGATGTGGCCTAACACGGATGCGACCATCATGATGCTGTAAACAGAACCTGGATTCATCCGAAAAAATGACGTTTTGCCATTCGTGCACCCAGGTTCGTCGTTGAGTACACCATCGCAGGCGCTCCTGTCTGTGATGCAGCATCAGGGGTATCCGCAGGCATGGTCTCCATACTGCTGCAAACGTCGTCGAACTGTTCGTGCAGATGGTTGTTGTCTTGCAAACGTCTCCATCTGCTGACTCAGGGATCGAGACGTGGCTGCACGATCCGTTACAACCATGCGGATAAGATGCCTGTCATTCGACTGCTAGTGATACGAGGTCGTTGGGATCCAGCACGGCGTTCCGCATTACCCTCCTGAACCCACCGATTCCATATTCTGCTAACAGTCATTGGATCTCGACCAACGCGAGCAGCAATGTCGCGATACGATAAACCGCAATCGCGATAGGCTACAATCAGACCTTTATCAAATTCGGAAACGTGATGGTACGTATTTCTCCACCTTACACGAAGCATCACAACAACGTTCCACCAGGAAACGCCGGTCAACTGTTGTTTGTGTACGAGAAATCGGTTGGAAGCTGTCCTCATGTCGGCACTTTGTAGGTGTCGCCACCGGCGCAACCTTGTGTGAATGCTCTGAAAAGATAATCATTTGCATATCACAGCACCTTCTTCCTGCCGGTTAAATTTCGCGTCTGGTGTAACAATTTTAATGGCCAGTAGTGTATTACCGCTACAGCCCCTAAGGTTTCATGAAGTTCCGATACGTCACAGTGCTATATGTAGCCTTGAGAGAGACATCTGTAAGAGAGGTGCGATCCAAGCAGAGAGCTGTAACTGAGTTTCTTTTGGAGGAAAACCAGGGCATCACAGACATTCACAGGCGCTTGCAGAATGTCGACCGGTGCCATGGCAGTGAACAAAGAACGTGAACTCGTTGGATCATTGCAACTAGGACGCGCAAGCCTGTCCTATCTCCGGCACACCTGTGACCCCTGCAGAATTAGAATGTACGGACATTCTCATTCGAGGTGATCGACAGATCACAATAAAACACCGCGCCAGACAGCTGGACTTCGCTGTTAGTACTGCTGACACACTCATGAACCAGTTGAAATACTCAAAGTTGTGTGCACGCTGGGTTCGTCGCCAGCTACCAAAAGACCATAACGAGCATCGAAGGATCATCTGTGTGGAATTGCTTGCACGTTACAAGTCTGTTCCCACGGGAATGAGTACAGGGACGATGGGGAGATTATTGATTGGGAGATAATTAATGCAGCAAGATGAAACTTCCTGGCAGATTAAAACTGTGTGCCGGACCGAGACTCGAACTCGGGACCTTTGCCTTCCGCGGGCAAGTGCTCTACGAACTGAGTTACCCAAGCACGACTCACGCCCCGTCCTCATAGCTTCACTTCTCCCAGTATCTCGTCTCCTACCTTCCAAACTTTACAGAAGCTCTCCTGCGAAACTTGCAGAACCAGCACTCCTGAAAGAAAGGATATTGCGGAGACATGGCTTAGCCACAGCCTGGGGGATGTTTCCAGAATGAGATTTTCACTCTGCAGCGGAGTGTGCGCTGATATGAAACTTCGTGGCAGATTAAAACTGTGTGCCGGACCGAGACTCGAACTCGGGACCTTTGCCTTCCGCGGGCAAGTGCTCTACCGACTGAGCTACCCGAGTTCGAGTCTCGGTCAGGCACACAGTTTTAATCTGCCACGAAGTTTCATATCAGCGTACACTCCGCTGCAGAGTGAAAATCTCATTCTGAATGCTGCAAGATGTTGGCACTGACATTAACACGTAGAATGGTACCATCTGGGCGTACATGCCCTACCAGTAAGGTGGCGTAAGGCCGTCATATTGAACAGAGATTATTTTGAAAAATAGAGTTTTACAGCCAGAGGAGTGGGTAATAACATGGAGTATAGGAATCCTCAATAAAACCAACAATATTAAAAAAAAACAATGTGTTGCTTTACTTATCAGGGCAACGGCCTTGCCGCAGTGGATACACCGGTTCCCGTAAGATCACCGAAGTTAAGCGGTGTCGGATTTGGCTGGCACTTGGATGGGTGACCATCCAGGCCGCCATACGCTGTTGCCATTTTTCGGGGTGCACTTAGCCTCGTGATGCCAACTGTGGAGCTACTCGATCGATTGGTGGCGGCGTCGCTCAAGAATACCATCGTAACGACCGGGAGAGCGGTGTGCTGACCATACACCCCTCCTATCAGCATCCTCATTTGAGGATGACACGGCCGTCGGATGGTCCCGATGGGCCACTTGTGGCCTGAAAACGGAGTGATTTTTTTTTTGCATTACTTATTGAATGCCCCTCTTATTTCGAAAGATGCAGATCTTAATCAAGGGCTCAGGAAGCGACGCTAGCACAGACAAGCGACACACTCTCAGTTATACCCAGAATTTACAGAGCGAAAAAAAAAACTCCTGATGTTGTAGAAAACTTCTCGACACAGATATGTTTTCGTATACCCCCTTTCATGTCAACTATCAACAGTCTTGACTGGACACATTATTTTTGTTGCCTCGGAACAAACGCATGACAGATATTCTTATAATCATAACCATATCTAGTTGATTGTACACTACTGGCCATTAAAATTTCTACACCATGAAGATGACGTGCTACAGACATGTCATTTTTCGGATGAATCCAGGTCCTGTTTACAGCATCATGATGGTCGCATCCGTGTTTGGCGACATCGCGGTGAACGTACATTGGAAGCGTGTATTCGTCATCGCCATACTGGCGTATCACCGGGCGTGATGGTATGGGGTGCCATTACACGTCTCGCTCACCTCTTGTTCGCATTGAAGGCACTTTGAACAGTGGACGTTACATTTCAGATGTGTTACGACCAGTAGCTCTACCCTTCATTAGAGCCCTGCGAAACCCTACAATTCAGCAGGATAATGCACGACCGCATGTTGCAGGTGCTATACGGGCCTTTCTGGATACAGAAAATGTTCGACTGCTGCACTGGCCAGCACATTCTCCAGATCTCTCATCAATTGAAAACGTCTGGTCAACGGTGGCCGTGCAACTGGCACATCACAATACTCCAATCACTGCTCTTGATGAACTGTGGTATTGTGTTGAAGCTGCATGGGCAGCTGTACCTGTACACGCCATCCAAGCTGTGTTTGACTCTATGCCCAGGCGTATCAAGGCTGTTATTACGGCCAGAGGTTGTTGTTCTGGGTATTGATTTCTCAGGATCTATGCACCCAAATTGCGTGAAAATGTAATCACATGTCAGTTCCAGTATAATATATTTGTCCAATGAATACCCGTTCATCATCTGCATTTCTTCTTGGTGTAGCAACTTTAATGGCTAGTAGTGTATCATTACCTACAGAATGATTGCAGATATAAAAAAGGAGTTTACATCTTATGTGTAGCCTATGATCGTGACTCTCAGTACCATGTGCCTATGGGGTGCACGTGCTGTGCCTCCACTGACAAGAATAGGATAGCTGTGATGTTTAGCAGAACTGATGCGAGTTTGAGACATGAGCTGCGTCCTGTTAGGATTGTCACAGCGCCTAAGGACGGAAAAGGCCAGTCGTGAGGTTGAAGAGGAGACATTTACCCGTGATTAACGTTCCTATTTGGACCCTTGTGGAGTCCTGTTAATCTTTACGCTCTGCGATATGCTTTCACGTTATAGGGAGTACGCGGAACACTCGCTTGTGTAGCGTATAGCGAAGGAAAAAGTCTTATGATATGGCTGCTTGTATGTTAAAATAATAATGGAAACGCTGCTAGTAGTAACAGTTTTGTCGAATGAATGTTTCATTTTCATCGTATCATTTAATTTTTGTAATTCACTGCTTTTTATCTGCACAGCAGGGATACAAATGGCAATGGTGGAGGTGACGTAGAATACTAGAAGAAGAACAGTGAGGTGTTTAACTTCAGTGACACGATAGTAGATAAAGTGAAAGAATTACGTGGGAATGTAGGCTTTGTCGGCAAATTTCATTTATGTAATCTTCTCAGGTTATCTGCAGAGTAGTGGCGTCTTGTTGTAGCAACATTCCGACAAGGTTGCTATTCGTCATCTTCAGGTGAAGTAAAACTGCACTAGATGGCCTAGGTGAAAAAGATATCAGGAATAGACTGGTACAGGAGAAGAAAGACTTCTTCAGCAAAATATGCTACTGATGTGAAATATTGATACGGAAATGAAGAAGAATTTTGAAAATGTACACATCTTTTCGCTGTTTCTAATAATGGTGAATATTTGTGTGTGTGTGATTGTCGTGTAGAAAATAAGTTAGTCCTCTTACTGATTCGTGCATCGGGATCGATAGGTGGAAATTTATTGTTGGGGAAGGAAAGACTGGAGTGCCGTCTCTCGTGTAAAGTAGGTGGTTAACGTGTATAGGAGGTGGTTAGCGCGCCTAAGCACGAGGTTCAAGGGCGTGAAGTGACTGAGCCAAGAGAGGAACGGCCGGCAGTCAGTCATTAGCTTTTAGATTGTCAGTGCCTTGGAGCGGAAGAGAGGATAAGCTTTTGAAAAGTTACTGGAAATAAGCCTCGGACGGACATGTAGTAGGCATACTGCAGCACGGCATGTTTCAGCAGTGCCTTACAGTGTTTCTGCTTGGAAGGAACAATTATATTAGAGCAATTTGTAAGCGAACAATGATTATGCAGTACCGTCCAGTACGATCACAACTGCAGCTCAACGTATCGCAGACTCCGCGCTTGTACTGTTTTACTACATTTGTAAATGTATACAATCGGTATCTCATCCGCTGCGATTTAATACATTTGTTGGAATTTAATCTTCGTGTGTTCCAGGATAGTTCATCTGCATCTACGTGGATACTCCGCAAATCACATTCGAAATGTGTAAATTTGATAGTTATTGACTTTAGTCACATATTCTGTATTAGAAACCCGTTCCTAACCCCAAAAGTTATCTTGAGAGTCAATAATTTTCAATATAGCTATAAGAAGTCTATTTCCAGAATTAATTTTTACTCTAAAGTGGAATGTGCGCTGATATGAGACTCCATATGTGTGTCGCATCGGGATTCATACCGGAGAGCTTCAACATTCTCGTGCATGTGCCCTATCAACTGAGCTACCCAGGCACGACTTACCTTCCATCCTCACAGGTTTATTTCTGCCAGTACCTCATCTCCTACCTTCCTAACTTCAAAGAAGTTTTACAAAAGGGCTGTTTGGTTTTTTGAATATTAATAACTTAGTGCTAAATATAGGAGTAATGTCGTTAGTAAAATTAATGAAAGATTTTATTTCTTAAATTGCATTATCAGAACCTAATATTTGCTTGTTGAAGGAAATAAAATAATATTTCAGTTTCAATAAGTCAGCATTTTTCTTCAATTTCAACATTTCGTTGACAGGGAACAGCAAATTCATACACATTTCTTAAATCGTTTATTAATGGTTCTGTCAACAGTTGCAGTATTTATTAGGCGAGAAGTTTTGAGCCTGACAGAACCATTAATGAACGCTTTAAGGAAGTAAATTATCATTTTCCACTCTGTTCCGAAGGCATAAGTAACTGATACAAAAGTTGAATTTTTGAGAATCGTTTCTGCTTTAGGAGTGTTTCAAAAATTTGTTGCCTTATGTTGTATTGAGAGGCCCCCATATTCTCAGTGTTCATTTGCTTATTGCTTGTATAGATATCGTAGGAGAATATTCTTCCAAATTTCGACAGTTCAGTTAGGACACGTTATTATGAGGGACAGTTTTGCTATCGTGTTCGTATCTCACTGTAAAAAGGTATGTAGGTTGTTGATAGGACGGATTTTGCGAATCTGTCTCTACCTGTGATAAATACCGGAAGGCTCGATTTTACCTAATGAATCTCTAAAGTTTAAAGCTATTAACACTTTTTTAAACGTTACATGTCCAGCTTGGACTGACAACCATATTTGTATCTGGCTACAAATAATTACAGCTGGTAAATGAATACATGTACAAGAACCGGAACTCTAGCCTATATACTCGAATATAAAATAATGCTATGTTTTGGAGTCGAAACCAACAGCGCAACTGCTTAAAATCCATTAGTTGCACGTTCACTTTCATAAATCCTGTAATGCGGTAATAATATCTGTAACTTGCCATTATAGGGATGCACTAGAAGCAGATACTTTTTTACATCTTTTGGAACCATAGATATAGCATAATTTTAATAAAAAGCAGTTCAAACCACAATGAATTATTTACATTCAATCGGGTAACCGGTTTCGGTCTATAAGACCATCTCCAGATCATAGGCTCCAGATGACAGTATGAGGCACTACACGGAGCCGCCGTATATTACCAACTAGTACCTGTCGCGAACTCGAGAATTAAAAATAAATAATTTATTGCGATTTGAAATGGTTCTATTTTCAAAAATAATTAAATAAGTAAAAAAAACCAGGAAGATATGTTAAGTGAAGGTATAAATCATGCGTTTCCCTTCACGAAGTGGCGCAGTCTCGAAAGGATACTGGTGCGTACTAGGGAGATGATTTCTTAAGAAAGGTGGCTTAGTCATGCACGAACCGATAGATGCCTCTGCTGTAGATTATCGTGACTCTGCAGCAGCTCCTTTCATCTCCAGGTGGAATTTTCATTGCAATTCTCAAAGATATTGCCGCCTTTTCTTACTCTGCAACTGAGAACCTGCCAACATCATTATAGTTTGGAGTTTTATAAAAGGAAATGTTCGCCTGCACATTAGTAGAAGACTGTATGTGTTAAGTTACAATGCTCAGTAGGCATGGTAGCTCGTTCGAAAAGTACTTGACTAGCGTTCTGAACGATTGGGGTTCAGTCACAGTTGTTGGGTGCAGCAAATTTTTTTCACCTCTGGCAATGATTTACTAACGATAAAAATGCCAAGTTGCAGCGGGGCACGCGTCCAATGTATAAGCCTGTTCTAAGGTTAGATTAGTATACCTTGTGAGTGCTATTTGGTATGGATTCCAAACGCTTAAGAAAAATGAGGCGCGCGACTGTTTCGTAAGTAGACCCTTTTCAGAGACTCTCTTTAACTATTCTTCTAGCTTACCGGTTTGCAAAGCTAGAATAATTCCCATTTCAGTTTGGGTCTTTCAATTTTTTCGAAGGTTGCACTGTCTGATATCAAAACTCTTGATATCTATATTATTCCCATGTTACTGTAGGAGTTACGGTTTTTCAGATCTAATTTACATTTGTGAACAGGGCATATCAATTATTTTCCAGTTTTCTCATCATGCCCAGAAAAAAAAAAAACACGAGGCTTCAAATAAAATACAACACGAAATTTTGGTTAACTGACAGGGTCAGTCGGTGCAATAGTCGATCAATGAATTTGTACTGTAAAAATGGTTCAAATGGCTCTGAGCACTATGGGACTTAACTGCTGAGGTCATCAGTCCCCTAGAACCTAGAATTAATTAAACCTAACAAATCGAAGGACAACACACACATCCATGCCCGAAGCAGGATTCGAACCTGCGACCGTAGCGGTCGCCCGGTTCCTGGCTATAGCGCCTAGAACCGCTCGGTCACTGCGGCCGCAATTTGTACTGCATCCATTTTATGAAAATATTTTGTTTCGTTGCCATGATGGCTATGTTCATTCAATACTGGATTACCGGTACGGCAAAACAAAATGCCTTCTTCAGATGCATAAAACCGATTATTGACATTTACATCATACAATGATCTACACCACTCTGCCACAATAACAACATTCAATGTGCACAAGATAGAGGCACCAACCTAGTAATGTACTAACTTGGCGATCTTGGAAATAAGAAAATTTTTGCGTAAGAAGACTACACTACATACAGAATTTTGTTCGACAAACTATGTTCTCGAGGCAACATGAAGTTTTGTGCATTCTTATAGAAAGCAGGAAATTTATTCAAAATGTTGGAATGTGTGTGAATACCTAAGGGACCAATCAGCTGAGGTCGTCAGTCCCTAGACTTACACACTACTTAAACTAACTTACGGTAAGAATAACACACATATCCACGCCCGAGGGAGGACTCGACCATCCGGTGGGGGGGGGGGGGGGGGCGCAGTCCGTGACGTGGCGCCTCAAAGCACGCGGCCATTGAGCCGGCCGGGGTGGACGAGCGGTTCTAGGCGCTACAGTCTGGAACCGCGCGACCGCTACGGTCGCAAGTTGGAATCCTGCCTCGGGCATGGATGTGTGTGATGTCCTTATGTTAGTTAGGTTTAAGTAGTTCTAAGTTCTAGGGGACTGATGACCTCAGAAGTTAAGTCCCATAGTCCACAGAGCCATTTGAACCACACCGAGCGGCGAAATTTACTCGCAATTGTAAATATGAACCAGCATCGCCTGTAGATTGTAATGACGACAACGAATTTTGTGCTGGATGGGAACTCGAACCCGTGTCTCCCGCTTTAAGCGAGCGGTCACCTTAACCGCTTCTGCTATCCATGCACGAATCACGGCTAGATCCAAACTTCCATATGTCGCTCGCCGTCCCTGTGTCTCAACATGCACTCGTACGGTACAGATATTCCCATCGAAGACAGTGCTGCCAAAGCAGATTTACTAAACACAACCTTCCGAAATGCCTTCACAAAAGAAGACGAAGTAAATATTCCAGAATTCGCATATCGAGAACAGCTGCCAACATGAGTAACGTAGAAGTAAATATACTCGAAGTAGTGAAGCAACTCAAATCACTTAATAAAAGCAACTCTTCTGGTCCAGAATGTATACCAATTAGGTTCCTTTCCGAGTATGCTGATGCATTAGCTCCATACTTAACAATCATATACAACCGTTCGCTCGACGTAAGATCCGTACCCAAAGACTGGAAAGTTGCAGAGGTCACACCAATATTCAAGAAAGGTAGTAGGAGTAATCGACTAAATTACAGGCCCATATCGTTAACGTCGATATGCAGCAGGATTTTAAAATTATATTGTGTTCGAACATTGTGAATTACCTCGAAGAAAACGGTCTATTGACACACAGTCAACATGGGTTTAGAAAACATGGTTCCTATGAAACACAACTAGGTCTTTATTCACATGAAGTGCTGAGTGCAATTGACAAGGGATTTCAGATCGATTCCGTATTCCTGGATTTCCGGAAGGCTTTTGACACTACACCACACAAGCGGCTCGTAGTAAAACTGCGTGCTTATGGAATATCGTCTCAGTTATGTGACTGGATTTGCGATTTCCTGCCAGAGAGGTCACAGTTCGTGGTAATAGACAGAATTTCATCGAGTAAAACAGAAGCGATTTCAGGCGTTCCCCAAGGTAGTGTTATAGGCCCTATGCTGTTCCTTATCTAAATAAACGATTTGGGAGACAAGCTGAGCAGCCGCCTTTGGTTGTTTGCAGGTGACGCTGTCGTTTATTGACTAATAAAGTCATCAGAAGATCAAAACAAACTGCAAAATGATTTAGAAAAAATATCTGAATGGTGCCAAAAGTGGCAGTTGACCCTAAATAACGAAAAGTGTGAGGTCATCCACATTAGTGCTGAAAGGAACTTGTTAAACTTCGGTTACACAATAAATCAGTCTAATCTAAAAGCTGTAAATTTAACTAAATACCTAGGTATTACAATTACGAACAACTTAAATTGGAAAGAACACATAGAAAATGTTGTGGGGAAGGCTAACAAAAGACTGCGTTTTATTGGCAGGACACTTAGACTATGTAACAGACCTATTAAGGAGGCTGCCTGCAATACGCTTGTCCGTCCTCCTTTAAGATACTCCTGCACGGTGTGGGATCCTTGCCGGGTAGGACTGACGGAGTACGTCGAAAAAGTTGAAAGAAAGGCAGCAAGTTTTGTATTATCGCGAAATATGGGAGAGAGTGTCACAGAAATGATACAGGATTTGGGCTGGAAATCATTAAAAGAAAGGCGTTTTTCGTTGCGACGGAATCTTCTCACGAAATTCCAATCACCAACTTTCTCCTCTCAATGCGAAAATATTTTGTTGACTCCGACATACATAGGGCGGCACGATCACCACGGTAAAATAAGGGAAATCAGAGCTCGTACGGAAAGATATATGGTGTTCATTATTTCCGCGCGCTGCACGAGATGGGAATAATAGAGAATTGTGAAGGTGGCTCGATGAAACCTCTGCCAGGCACTTACATGTGATTTGCAGAGTATCCATGTAGATGTAGATCCAGGAAGAACATTTTTATTGGGAGTCGATGGCCTGGAATTGGCGAATAAACACGAACGCATGTCCGAGGGAACGCGACACCGTCCTTCTTAAAAACACAGGGACTGCTATTTCGCATCTGGTATGCGACGCACTTGTTTGAAACCTTGAGAAGATCTTTCAATCATTACGACTATCACCGCCGCGGAAGGGCACTACTTTGAGCAAACTGTAAAGACGGCAGAAACAGCTGTCGGTTCCTACTAAACGACCAGGTGGCCTTTCTTATGATGTCGAAAACCTTAGCCGAAACTCCCGATGCCTGCCTGCCCCGAACGGGACGTCCCCAGAGACCACGTGCTAAATACGAGAGAGAGTCACGGAAAAGTTGTGCTTGACAGACGTACTTCCAACTACTCACCTATGACGGTGGCTGCGAACTGTCGTAGCACGGACATGGTGGGAGGCGTCGTCTTGTTGCGTGTCGGCGGCAAGTGGCGGCGTCGCCGACGCGGGCGTCGTTTTTATAAGTGACGCCGCGACCCGCACTCATGATCTTCGCCCCGCGGGCGCCGCACCAGAAAACAGCGTGAGTCGCTTCGAGCGAGAAGAAAGGAGGGGTGGGGGTGGGGGAGGGAGGCGGATGTTTTGGTGTAAGGTAGGTCCTCAGCACCGCTCGCCTCAGAGCAGGAGCTCCTCCCGCCAAGTGGACTGCTGCTACTGACTCCCACTCCGCGCAGACGCCTCAGCGTCTGGTAAACACCATATATACTTCACAACGCCGTGACACGGCGGGGAGTCACCGACAGCGACGTTGGGTACACCAGCTATAAATAACACTCCCGAAATCCGCTGAAAATTTCGAAATCGGAGATGCGAACAGTATTCAGTAAATCAGTCGCCTCACTGGAATTCATACAGGAGGTAACGATGATCGTTTTGCTTCTTAGAAGGTATCTCGTCAGTGAAACGAGCTCTGGGAAGGAGGATAAGTCGACCTGGATTTTACTTCCAGACGGATCACCAGGTACACTTTGTGGAAAGTGAGAAGATGGCGATTTTTTTAATCCAAATTAACCAACCTATTGTGGCGTTCGCTGTGTTATTAAGTGGTTTGGTATTTAACTAATTTGTAAATGAGAATGATAATGTTATTTCATTACAGTGAGTAATCACAAAATAATTTTTTCTCCCGGCTAAAGATTTGGTCAAGTTGTTAAAGAAATCCAAGTTAACGTTGTGCTAAAGTGTTGTCTGTAAGTTGTGTAAGTGTCACTAAATCACAGTTCATACAACAGATTCTATACAACTATTGATTATGACGGAAACAGTTATCTTCAGCAAAATGATCATTAAAACCACCGAATATCAGCCGCGCACAACACTGACGCATGTTACCTCAAACAATGTTCTTCGCAACTCGTGCGTAATTAATTTCGGCTCCATGCATCAGCAAGAAAAGTTTTTTATATGGATCGTGCTATGAGCGCTGTTTTAAAGAGCCAATCTGATTCGAATTATTTTCATTAAAATGAGTTCGGGACTACCGGTGCACAGTTATTTTTACACATTTTTATTACCTTCGGCATTTATGTCTGCAGAGTTGCGTAATTTGAATTTGCCGCTGAGATAATTGTTAATATGGTGGCAGACAACTGACAGAGACTTTGTATTGTTAGAGCAAATTTCCTTTTAACAGATTAAGTATTTGAATTAATGATTAATAAAAGTGGTTCAAATGGCTCTGAGCACTATGGGACATAACATCTGAGGTCATCAGCCCCCTAGAACTTAGAACTACTTAAACCTAACTAACCTAAGGACATCACACACATCCATGCCCGAGGCAGGATTCGAACCTGCGACCGTAGCGGTTGCGCGGTTCCAGACTGTAGCGCCTAGAACCTTCGTCCGCACCGGCTGACAATGGTTATTAAACTTTACTTTTATATTGTGCACTATTTAGGTTAATTTTCATCAAGCAAACCTTTGATACTTTAGTAAGAAACACAGATAAAAATGCGATACAAACCGCTATCAACAATGGCTGCGCTTCTTGTAACGGAAAGAAATAATTAACACAGATAATGCTTATTGAGAGAGAGATTAAAGTTACAAATAATTATTCACTCATATTTATAATAATAATGAATTACATTCGAAAGTAATAATCAACAAATAATTACAATTTCTTAAAAGACCTCAGTTTGATATGCGTCTTGCGTCCGCAACCTACAAAAGCCAACAAAAAAAAGGTAAAAACAACGGAAGACAAACGCAGATCATAAAAGGAATTTACAATTATCATTGTCTTTGTATGATACACATCGATATGTCCAATTACATCATAAAATATTATATAACTAATTAATATTTATCATCGTTTTGTTTTATTTCACTGTTTTTCCACATGTCGGATCGATAATGTTTATAACTGTTTGAGGCATAATTTCCTCTCGTCGCACTGTAGTTAAAATTTATCTCGTGGGTGTTACACTATTCTGCGGGAACCTTCGGAACTCATACTAGGTGTTATGTCGAACATCATGAGGAATTTGCCTCCTTCCAGCTCATATTTATCTAGATTCTCTAACGCAGTGGACTGTGAAACATGGTTAGAAAGGTGCGCTCGTCTGCTTTGCTAACAAAAAAACTGTAAGGGGGCGGAAGGCCCAAATTGCAAGCCCCTGTCTATAGCAACAGTTTGTTGAAGCATCTCTAAACTTCTGGTAAGCTCCAACAGTATGCGTTCGCAGAAGAAAGGAGCCTCCTCTAGATGAATAAGCTCGGGTTCGCTGCATATCGCTGATGTGAAACACTTCTACATCTACATCTACATCCATACTCCGCAAGCCACCTGACGGTGTGTGGCGGAGGGTACCTTGTGTACCTCTATCGGTTCTCCCTTCTATTCCATTCTCGTATAGTTCGTGGAAAGAGAGATTGCCGGTATGCCTCTGTGTGGGCTCTAATCTCTCTGATTTTATCATCATGGTCTCTTCGCGAGATATACGTAGGAGGGAGCAATATACTGCTTGACTCCTTGGAGGAGGTATGTTCTCGAAACTTCAACAAAAGCCCGTACCGAGCTACTGAGCGTCTCTCCTGCAGAGTCTTCCACTGGAGTTTATCTATCATCTCCGAAACGCTTTCGCCATTACTAAATTATCCTGTAATGAAGCGCGCTGCTATTCGTTAGATCTTCTCTATCTCTTCTATCAACCCTATCTGGTACAGAGCCCACACCGGTAAGCAGTATTCGAGCAGTGGGCGAACAAGTGTACTTTAACCTACTTCCTTTGTTTTCGGACTGCATTTCCTTAGGATTCTTCCAATGAATCTCAGTATGGCATCTGCTTTACCGACGATTAATTTTATATGACCATTCCATTTTAAATCACTCCTAATGCCTACTCCCAGATAATTTATGGAATTAACTGCTTCCAGTTGTTGACCTGCTATATTGTAGCTAAATGATGAAGGGTCTTTCATTTTATGTATTCGCAGCACATTACACTTGTCTACATTTAGATTGAATTGCCATTCCCTGCACCATGCGTCAATTCGTTGCAGATCCTCCTGCATTTCAGTACAATTTTTCATTGTTACAACCTCTCGATATACCACACCATCATCCGCAAAAAGCCTCAGTGAACTTCCGATGTTATCCACAAGATTATTTATGTATATTGTGAATAGCAACGGTCCTACGGCACTCCCCTGCGGCACACCTGAAATCACTCTTACTTCGGAAGACTTCTCCCCATTGAGAATAACATGCTGCGTTCTGTTATATAAGAACTCTTCATTCCAATCGCACAATTGGTCTGACAGTCCGTATGCTCTTACTTTGTTCATTTAATGACTGCGGGGAACTATATCTAACGCCTTGCGGAAGTCAAAAAACACGGCATCTAACTGTGATCCCGTGTCTATGACCTTCTGAGTCTCGTGGACGAGTAGCGCGAGCTGGGTTTCACACGATCGTCTTTTTCAGAACCCATGCTGATTCCTACAGAGTAGATTTATAGTCTCCAGAAAAGTCATTATACTCGAACATAATACGTGTTCCAAAATTCTACAACTGATCGACGTTAGAGATATAGGTTACAGTTCTGCACATCTGTTCGACGTCCCTTCTTGAAAATGGGGATGACCTGTGCCCTTTTCCAATGTTTTGGAACGCTACGCTCTTCTACAGACCTACGGTACACCACTGAAAGAAGGGGAGCAAGTTCCTTCATGTACTCTGTGTAAAACTGTGACTGTGCGTTATTCACTAGCGATATATTGAAAACAGCAGAAGCCTCTTTCTCCCTGTCTTCATTTATTGGTTTTTCGAAAGGATTTCTTATTGAACCACGTTCTCGGCTGATAATCGTTTCCACCCGAACTCCGACGATCGTTCGAGTTAGGTTTTTATTCTCTTCCGCCGTCCTCAGTCTCGGTGCCTTGCTTCCAACCCACATACAACGATCGTGAAAGTTTTTCCGCTATGTACTTCTGTTGACTATGCTGGCACTAGTGGCTCACAGATAGTGGCACATGTAAGTGAAATTACAATGAAATGAAAACCCCCTGGCTGCATACATGCGTTGATATAACTCAATGGCTACAGTTGAAAATGTGTGCCCCGACCGGGACTCGAACCCGGGATCTCCTGCTTGCGTGGCAGACGCTCTATCCGTCTGAGCCACCGAGGACACAGAGGATACTGTGACTGCAGGGACTTATCTCTGGCACGCCTCCAGTGAGGAAGATGGTATCTGTTCTACGTGGTGCTGTATGATTGACATACAGTATATTGGTAGTCTCATGTCCAAACAACACAATTTTGCGTTAAAGTAGTACTAGCACGACTGGAGACCTAAGATGTTTACCGCGTAACTGTATCCTTGAAAGAACACGGGGGTGTGTTCGTTCTATTTTCTGTACAATTTTTATGGGAAAACTTTTATGCACAATGGCTTTGTTACTTTCAGAGGATCAGAGTCGTTCTCTGATAGAAGATTCTGATTTGAATGGCATTTTGCCAGAGTTTACTGCGCTTTGTAGATTCTACAAAGAGCAGTGCTGTGAGCACCAGACACCGAAAAAGAATATTATGGACCTACTTGTCAGGATGTCTGTGGCAGAGGCTATAATGACCTTTTTTGACAAGAAAAGGAGACTTCTGTTAAAAATGTGTTAGGCACCTCCAGAAAGCCAAAAGTATACAAACGTCATCCAAACCAAGGTCTAGAAAATCGATACGACGGGAATGATCACTGACTAACAGTTCACTACATTTTATACCATGAACATGTCAACGCGAGTAGTGCAATAGCAGAACTAAAGCAAAACATATCGAAACAGGACTTCTGTCTTGCAAAGGGAAGGTGCGTTTCACTTTCGCAAAAACCGAAGCAGTCTGCACCATTGTTTGTGTGGGAAAGGTTACGAATTTGTTGTGACTGACATGATACGGAAGTGATAGCGTCGTGCATTGTATTGTAGAAAGTTACGGGTCGCCTGTTGGTCAACGAACGATTACACGCTATCGGACAGGAGATCCTCCATGGATCGCTTTTGAGGCACAACGGCGGACGACGTATCAAGAACATTACAGCCTACGTGAACACGAGAATAGTGTAACCGATTGCCTGAACCGTGCCATTACTGACATGCTTGTAGCGTCGCTCCATGTGCTTTTCGCAACTATTGTAGCCTGGCCACAGTGTGTTTCTGCACACGTCTCCATATTCGAACGTCCAGTGATGTAGTCCTTGTTTCATCACTAATATCTGTGCCCTGCTACGTTTAATGAGCAGACTTGCTCATACGGGCTCGTGATACCTACCTCCCGTAATGACGAGTTGGAAGGCATAGCCGTTCACAAGTTATTGTAACGCAGTATTGAATGGGAGACTTATTTACAGCAATATGACACTGATACAGCGATGAAGTTTTGTTGCACTTTCCACCTTTTCAATAAATTTAACTAGGAATTTGGCGACTCTTTTCAAAATTGTTTAGGCCTTCGTGGCCACTTGTTGACAAACTGCCTATTTGCTTCTGTCTCGGGTTCTTCGGCCAACGTTCATCTGATGATTTTACTGACGTTTCGCCAGCACGAGTGGCTGGCATTGTCAAAGCCTCACCTTCCATTGCCGGTGGTGAACTGGAGCCGAGCTCGCGGCCGCAGACTATATGTACCTGGCGCGCCATCGTCCGAGGGCTTCTCCGTACGTGGCCGAGCGGTTCTAGGCGCTTCAGTCTGGAACCGCGCGACCGGTATGATCGCAGGTTCGAATCCTGCCTCGGGCATGGATGTGTGTGATGTCCTTAGGCTAGTTAGGTTTAAGTAGTTCTCAGTTCTAGGGGACTGATGACCTCATATGTTAAGTCCCATAGTGCTCAGAGCCATTTGAACCATTATTGGCTTCTCCGCGATCATTTCCGGTGCGGTTCTCCTCTTGCTACCTGCGACGGTCGTTCACTGCAGTACAGCAAGCCAGGATCAGTTTACCTTAAGGCTTTCTTCTTTCTTGTTGAAGCTATTGGCGTGTTTGTGTATTACTACAGCTTCTCTGAACAAGCGGATGTGATAGTGCTTCTCTACAGCCAGAACTGCCGTGTCGGTGAAGCACAATCACACCTTCTTGTTCAGAGACGCTGTAGAAATACACAAACATGGCAATAGCTTCAACAAGAAAGCCAGAACTTCCGTGTCGCTGAAGCACAATCATACCCGCGTGTTCAGAGAAGCTGTAGAAATACACAAAGACGGGAATAGCTTGAACAAGAAAGAAGAAAGCTTTCAGGTAAATGGATCCTGGCTTCCCGTACTGCAGCGAACGACCGTCACAGGTAACAAGAGTAGGACTGCACCGGAAATGACTGCGGAGAAGCCCTCGGACGTTGGCGCGCCAATTACATATGGTCTGCGGCCGCGAACTCGGCTCCAGTTCACCACAGGCAATGGAGGGTGAAGCGTTGACAATGCCAGCCACTCGCGCTGTCGAAACGTCAGTTAAATCATCAGACGAACGCTGGCCGAAGAACCGGAGACAGAAGCAAAGAGGATTCCTTTTCAGTTGTGATCTCTGTGAAGGTTTTTGGGCTGCAGATTACAAAAAATACACAAATTAATTTCCGTCATCAATTACACTGTAAGCTACGAACATTTAATGTACCGCTCACAGTGCACCATCCCTACCACGAAATGTTGACTTCAGTATAAACACTTATCGTATGTTTACAGTGTATGCTACAGTGGATACGAGTTTTAGGAGAACCAGACAAATCGGCTTGTTGACTCTGTGTGTGATGCGTCAAATTAATTAGTCTGTCGGTTTGTGGTACTAACTGAGGCCGGAGCGAGAAGGTTACTTGCTTTTACTTGTGGTGGAGGCTAATTATAAGAATAAAAATGTTGTTGTTGTTGTGGTCTTCAGTCCTGAGACTGGTTTGATGCAGCTCTCCATGCTACTCTATCCTGTGCAAGCTTTTTCATCTCCCAGTACCTACTGCAACCTACATCCTTCTGAATCTGCTCAGTGTATTCATCTCTTGGTCTCCCTCTACGATTTTTACCCTCCACGCTGCCCTCCAATACTAAATTGGTGATCCCTTGATGCCTCAGAACATGTCCCACCAACCGATCCCTTCTTCTGGTCAAGTTGTGCCACAAACTTCTCTTCTCCCCAATCCTATTCAATACTTCCTCATTAGTTATGTGATCTATCCATCTAATCTTCAGCATTCTTCTGTAGCACCACATTTCGAAACCTTCTATTCTCTTCTTGTCCAAACTATTTATCATCCATGTTTCACTTCCATACATGGCTACACTCCATACGAATACTTTCAGAAATGACTTCCTGACACTTAAATCAATGCTGGATGTTAACAAATTTCTCTTCTTCAGAAACGCTTTCCTTGCCATTGCCAGCCTACATTTTATATCCTCTCTACTTCGACCATCATCAGTTATTTTGCTTCCCAAATAGCAAAACTCCTTTACTACTTTAAGTGCCTCATTTCCTAATCTAATTCCCTCAGCATCACCCGACTTAATTAGGCTACATTCCATTATCCTTGTTTTGCTTTTGTTGATGTTCATCTTATATCCTCCTTTCAAGACACTGTCCATTCCATTCAACTGCTCTTCCAAGTCCTTTGCTGTCTCTGACAGAATTACAATGTCATCGGCGAACCTCAAAGTTTTTAGTTCTTCTCCATGAATTTTAATACCTACTCCGAATTTTTCTTTTGTTTCCTTTACTGCTTGCTCAATATACAGATTGAACAACATCGGGGAGAGGCTACAACCCTGTCTTACTCCCTTCCCAACCACTGCTTCCCTTTCATGTCCCTCGACTCTTATAACTGCCATCTGGTTTCTGTACAAATTGTAAATAGCCTTTCGCTCCCTGTATTTTACCCCTGCTACCTTTAGAATTTGAAAGAGAGTATTCCAGTCAACATTGTCAAAAGCTTTCTCTAAGTCTACAAATGCTAGAAATGTAGGTTTGCCTTTCCTTAATCTTTCTTCTAAGATAAGTCGTAAGGTCAGTATTGCCTCACGTGTTCCAGTGTTTCTACGGAATCCAAACTGATCTTCCCCGAGGTTGGCTTCTACTAGTTTTTCCATTCGTCTGTAAAGAATTCGTGTTAGTATTTTGCAGCTGTGACTTATTAAGCTGATAGTTCGGTAATTTTCACATCTGTCAACACCTGCTTTCTTTGGGATTGGAATTATTATATTCTTCTTGAAGTCTGAGGGTATTTCGCCTGTTTCATACATCTTGCTCACCAGATGGTAGAGTTTTGTCAGGACTGGCTCTCCCACGGCCGTCAGTAGTTCCAATGGAATATTGTCTACTCCGGGGGCCTTGTTTCGATTCAGGTCTTTCAGTGCTCTGTCAAACTCTTCACGCAGTATCATATCTCCCATTTCATCTTCATCTACATCCTCTTCCATTTCCATAATATTGTCCTCAAGTACATCGCCCTTGTATAGACCCTCTATATACTCCTTCCACCTTTCTGCTTTCCCTTCTTTGCTTAGAACTGGGTTTCCATCTGAGAAGAATAAAAATACACTTCATAAAGTTTATGCCTGTTATCTACCTCAGTAATCATATGAAGCACAGTTCGTGTCCCCCTGTACAAAATAACTACAGTAGGTGTTCAAAAATGGTTCAAATGGCTCTGAGCACTATGGGACTCAACTGCTGTGGTCATCAGACCCCTAGAACTTAGAACTACTTAAACCTAACTAACCTAAAGACATCACATACACCCATGCCCGAGGCAGGATTCGAACCTGCGACCGTAGCAACAGCTCGGCTCCGGACTGGAGCGCCTAGAACCGAACGGCCACCGCGCCCGGCACAATAGGTGTGTCCACGGGAGTTGTGGATTTGAGGAATTACAGATGGGGACTCGAATCATTTGCAAGAAAGTGAACGTAGGCAGTACTCACTACCAGACCACCCCTGATTATCGACCGCGGTCCCTGTCACCAACACTCACCGGCCCACGGCCGTTAACTCTGACGGCGGATGTTTTCCCAAAGCGATGTCCTCGCGTTACGCTCCGCCTGCACAGCGTCACGTGAAAAATGCCGCGTCAGCACGACCGCATAAATTAAGTGTTTCATGCGTCGGGCTCCCACCACCCCTCTGCGACCAAGTGCGCTGGTATCGTTCACCTTATCCATCCTACACACGAATGGTACGCCGATTGTCAGTACAAAATTAATACCAAATTTGGTATCACTCTTTGAACGACGGCTTTATCGAGTCATTTCCTGTGCATTTGACCACATCAGTATAAATTCCTCGCAAAAGAAGAAGAGAAAAAAAAATTACAAAGACAAACCTCTGCTGTTTATATAACAGCAGTGTTGATGTATTCAATCATCTCTTTGTGTCAGTCTGTTATTCACTTGATCGTGCAATCAGGAGCCTCTCCATTTTTGGAAGAAGCAATCGATTCCGCATAAGCCTGAAGCCGAATCAAAATATGGATAACTACAAGTCTCTGCTAAGAATGCTGAAGACTCCATACTCGGTTATCAAAATTTTTCTGTTAAGTTTGTTAATCGTTTGATTAGTAATAGTGGTCACCAAAAGCGAAGATGAAACTAGTCAAAGTGTTAATAAAAATAATTTGCATGAAAGAACATGAACCCTACCGAGTGGAAACGGGAGTTGGTCTCACTGGACAAACCCTACAGAAAAATTAAATTACTCGTCGCCATGGTGTATGTATTCCGTGATAGCATGTACACTACAATTAGGTAATTTTGCGGCACAGAAACAAACCCTGCTAGTAATCAAATTTAATTATCATGAATCACGTTGCCTAGTAATTTGGAAAACTCCCATACAGAAACCCCGTACTATAATTACCGATATTTTAACAGATTTGCGCACGGAATTGCTCTGACGATCCAACATATTAGCACTTATCGTAATAGATTTATTGCTTGAAAACGCTTGGCGATACAATATTAAGAAGAAAGAATGAAATACACTTACCAAAAACCAAATACAACTCAACATAGCGAAATTCAGTGATATAAATACGCAGATATTAAAAAAAATAACGTAAGAATTTTGCTTTATGATGTAAATGATCCTTAATGCTTTTTATTTAATGATACAGTAGACTGGAAATCAGTTCCTTTTGAGAAATTAAACGAAGTTCGTTTAAGTTTAATATTTGCAGCTATTAGGAAAAATAAATTTCAGTTTCTCAGTATTATTTCTTTGATATTTTCTTTCAATTAACGTATATGATTTATCTAAACACTAAACAGAATAATAAGAACCTATGTCAGGTAATAAAGTCGCTGAACAGTAATGTACTCTACCGCAGGCAAACTACAATTACAGAAAAAATTATGTTCTGCAAATAATTTGATAGAAGATAATCCGGATTTAGAATAGCCAACTCTGATCTTACACATATCCCAACAGTACCAGGGGGGCGATTTATGTTCTGCAGATAGCAGTTAACGCCACTGCGCTTTTTGTTGAAAATGATTTATTTGGGATTAAAAAGTTCAACTTGTGACGGCTTACCGTGCTAATTACTTCGTCCTGTAGTATCTAATTGATTACAAGTTTCGTTTCACAGTTTAGAAGTATGAAAATATGATATGTAGAAACTTTTTATACGGATTTCTGCGAAGTTTTTATTGGTATTAGATATAACTATACTTTTGGGAATACAAAATCCATAATATATGATTAAAGATTTTATTGAATTGTTAAAAGCACTTTCTACATACTCTTTGACGTACTAGGTGATTCATGAACCGTGTTCTCATTCTCTATTGCATCTGGCGACCAGGATTAACGCAGTTGAAAGTTGCGATTTCTCCAGATTACCGCACAAGGCGTATTGAGGAGAATTCTGCCGTTCTCAATTCAAATTACTTTGACAGGGATGTCTTACGACACGGGTAACGATACGTATTTAAGAAATGTTCATTCAGAACTATTTCCGTAAATAATGACTCTTCTTTCCTTCCTTCTTTATCTCAGTTGAATCAGTTACCCACATTGCCAATAAATCAACTGTCACGACACAGACAGATCGAGAAGCGAGTGACGCATGAAAGAAAAAATGAAACAGAGCACACATACAACTCACGAAGGACAGGCTGTATCAAAAAGAAACATCCGATTTGGCACATCTATATTTCTGAAACTAATAAATACATACAGTAAATTGTGTTTTTTGATGAAAGGGAAACTCAAAAAACTTTTTCTCATACCATTTCATAGGTGTTCAATATGCCCCCCTTGAGATTCACGGCATATGTCAATGCAGTATTCAGATTGTTCCCACACTACAGCGAGCACGTCTTGAGCGACAGCTTCCACAGCTGCTGTTGGGCGATGTCTCAGTTCATTCATTCTTGTTGGTATCGGAGGCACATAAGCAGAGACTTTTATAAAAGCAATAGTCACAGTTAGGTCTGATGACCTCGGAGACCAGTAATGTAAGGCTGAATTGACATTCTTCAAAAACAGTCGCTGAAAATGATGAACAAAACTCTAAACAACAATACTGGTCGTTGCGGAGGGCGGAGACGTGAGAGGGGAAATACCGAGGTAATTGGCGCTCGGCGCTACCAACAGAAACTGCATCGTTTAACTTCATCACACAATATTGACTTTGCAACTGCCACGTCGCCGGCGCTTGCGGAAATGAAAAAAAAAAAATAGGGAAGTCGACATGAAGTATTCCCCGGACAAATCCGATATGTGACGAAACCGAACGACGGACCCATCAGACACCTTTTACTGTGCCACTTACATGCGGTTACCATTACTACCAAAGCGGTTATCGGGATGCGTGAACGTGCATCGTTTTCAGTTGTTGCTCTAAGGTGGGATAAGCAGACAGCTAGTAGTTGATGTACAGACTATTTAATAATAAATCAGTAGTTAAATATACAAATCCAATACCAGTAGTATATTTACAATCTGCAGCCGATATTTTTATAGGCAGGTACGTTGATGCTTTTACCTCCGATATATCGATATTTCATTTAAATATCGATATATGGGATTCGTAATATTTTCAAAAATAACAGAAGTCCTAACGGCAACCGACGAGATTCATCGCAATCGGAATGATGAACTCCTGTGAGAAAATCTTCAGATAAGACACACACTGCTGTGTGGCATATTACGAGAACGTGTACAGTCCATCATTTAAAAACTGCGGTACAGAAAACTGTGTGTAGTTGGGTGCCTCGAATGCTCACTCCTGTTACGGAACACACGAGACTGGACATCTGTCAATAATTTCTTTTGCGTTTTGAGCGTGAAGGTGATATAGAGTCCTTAACACCACTGTGACTGGTGATGAAAGCTGCGTTCACCATTTTGACCACGAAAACAAGAGAGAATCAATGGAGTTCGGCTACAAAGGATCACCATGCCACCACAGCAGGCTAAGTCCTGCCCACGATGTTATAGGATGTTCAAGGTGTGCTTACACGCACTAACAAACTCTGCAGCGTACAGCGAGACTCTCATAAAACTGAAACCACAAACTGGAAGTGTTCGTCCACAAATGAATACTATCTCCTTCAACAGGACAATGGCAGAACACATACGAGCGCAGCGACATCTGCAACAGTGCGTCGCCTTGGGCTCGCGTTGTCATCGATCACGCTCCATGCAGTCGACACTTGAGTACTCCAATCTTCACCTATTTCCATAACTTTAAGAACATTTCGAGGACTTTACTTTGACAGTAAGGAGTAGTGCAAGCAGAGGTGTGTTCGCGGCTCCGTCAACAATGTCAAACATTCTACAGTGACGATCTCAACAACCTGCTCTCTCTTTGGGAGGATTGTGTTCATCGCCAGGGTGACAATCCTAAGAAATAAATATTTAGGCATGAGGAACAAAGATGTGCAATGTTAATAAATCTGTGTCATTCAAAAAGCTTTAAGAGTTTTCACACAAAAAAATGAATTCGTCATTAATTTTCACCACGCCATCGTACAAGCGTAGATGCTACAGCGTCCCAGGAGTGGACGACGGCGCAATACACAATGGTCTCCCTTTCGAGTTACATTGTCACTTTATTGCTAACTGCGACACCTTTATTTCTTAGTGAAATCCAAAGCACTTTTATTCTTCTGTTACTTTTTTCAGCTTCTATCCTCTCAATGTTGTCAATTATAATAGCGGATGATGATTTAGTGACTTTACTGATAATCGATAGCGTCGTTTAATCAACATAATAATTACTACGTATTATTTTCTTGAAGGTGCATTTAATTTCCGGTGATACTCTTGAATTTTTCTATTCACGCTGAAAATTTTCCGCCACCAATCCCAGTAATTAGTGTTAGATGAAAATTTCTGGTGGTACGGTACAGATAAAATTGGATGATCCGTATGTTTTGTTCATTCATAGAAAGTTTTTTTTCAGTCGTTTGTTGAACACAATTCGGCTCTCTTGCCCAGTTCAACTGAAACTTGTAACGTTTGACCAATATTACTGACTCATGACAATTAATATTATAATTTGAGTAGTTAAACGGTTTCTAGTACTTGGAGACGTATATTAAAAATACGTCCCACTGGGCAGCTATCTGGAGCGGTGTTACATCAAGATTCTTAAGTTGGCAATAGGAGGAATATCGCAGGCACAAGTGTATTTCGGCGGACACGTAATGTCTGAAAAAGAGCGGGAAGCAGTTGAGTGGAAAGATCATTTTGAGCGTAGCGCTATGTTAAAATGTGTATTTTTTCAAAATATATTCTCAAGGAAACATTATCTGTTGTTTAAGTTTTACATAAATACGAAACCGCAAAATATATTTGTAGAGCTAGATTCCAAACAAATGCAGTTACGAACTGTAGTATGTTGGTGCGAACGAGAAGCAGAAACCTGCAATGGTGATGCTGAAGAAAACAGAAAATGGCAACATGCCGTAATAATCTACACACAATCGTTAACAGAAATTATGGATGTAACATAGATTGTTTACTGTCAGCCCATACTGTGTCAAAAATGGTCAAAAATTTTCATGATATCTACGAATGTCACCCAAGTTTGTATCTCTTTCTCGCAGTAGCTTTCAGTAACTTCATTTACAACTTTCAAAGTCTCCGCTGAGCTGTGCTGATGCATGTAAAACCGTGTTCCTACAGTGACTGAAGACATATTTTTTCTTGTAAGAACTGTCTCGCTTCAAACCCTCCGTGCTCAAAATTAAAGGCATATTCTACAGATTCTGCCTTAGCTGCACACATTCCGCATGATTGTAAATATTCAGCCAAATTGAGCCTTTACAGCGGTATTTGCGTTGCGATACCTTCGCGTTACTTGCATTGATTTTAAGCTGTGGGATATGTGGCAGCTCTTATGCCATAAATACGTACGCCATTCGGAAGAATTTACCTCTTTCGTCAAGCCACAGTATTTTGTGGCTAACACACAGCCAACAACATCGACATAGTATCTACCTACATCAGACTTAATTTACAACCCAAAAAAATAAATAAATATAGAATGAGATTTTCACTCTGGAGCGGAGTGTGCGCTGATATGAAACATCCTGGCAGATTAAAACTGTGTGCCCTACCGAGACTCGAACTCGGGACCTTTGCCTTTCGCGGGCAAGTGCTCTGCCATCTGAGCTACCGAAGCACGACTCACGCCCGGTTTCACAGCTTTACTTCTGCCAGTATCTCGTCTCCTACTCGCGAAAGGCAAAGGTCCCGAGTTCGAGTCTCGGTCGGGCGCACAGTTTTAATCTGTCAGGATGTTTCAAAATAAATATAGATTACCAACATTTCGAAAGTAATATTCTGTGCATCAACAACATGAATGTCTATGATCATATATCCCAAAGTGAAACAGACTGTTGGAAATGCAGGTGGACGGCGTAGGTTATATCCAATCAGAAAGATTCCCAACAATTAGTAATAAAATGACATTCATAAATACGAATAAATACTCAACTTAACTGATGATTCTTCTTGTGTAATGTTTAGCACAATTAGACGTTTGAAATTACACTCCTGGAAATGGAAAAAAGAACACATTGACACCGGTGTGTCAGACCCACCATACTTGCTCCGGACACTGCGAGAGGGCTGTACAAGCAATGATCACACGCACGACACAGCGGACACACCAGGAACGGCGGTGTTGGCCATCGAATGGCGCTAGCTGCGCAGCATTTGTGCACCGCCGCCGTCAGTGTCAGCCAGTTTGCCGTGGCATACGGAGCTCCATCGCAGTCTTTAACACTGGTAGCATGCCGCGACAGCGTGGACGTGAACCGTATGTGCAGTTGACGGACTTTGAGCGAGGGCGTATAGTGGGCATGCGGGAGGCCGGGTGGACGTACCGCCGAATTGCTCAACACGTGGGGCGTGAGGTCTCCACAGTACATCGATGTTGTCGCCAGTGGTCGGCGGAAGGTGCACGTGCCCGTCGACCTGGGACCGGACCGCAGCGACGCACGGATGCACGCCAAGACCGTAGGATCCTACGCAGTGCCGTAGGGGACCGCACCGCCACTTCCCAGCAAATTAGGGACACTGTTGCTCCTGGGGTATCGGCGAGGACCATTCGCAACCGTCTCCATGAAGCTGGGCTACGGTCCCGCACACCGTTAGGCCGTCTTCCGCTCACGCCCCAACATCGTGCAGCCCGCCTCCATTGCTGTCGCGACAGGCGTGAATGGAGGGACAAATGGAGACGTGTCGTCTTCAGCGATGAGAGTCGCTTCTGCCTTGGTGCCAATGATGGTCGTATGCGTGTTTGGCGCCGTGCAGGTGAGCGCCACAATCAGGACTGCATACGACCGAGGCACACAGGGCCAACACCCGGCATCATGGCGTGGGGAGCGATCTCCTACACTGGCCGTACACCACTGGTGATCGTCGAGGGGACACTGAATAGTGCACGGTACATCCAAACCGTCATCGAACCCATCGTTCTACCATTCCTATACCGGCAAGGGAACTTGCTGTTCCAACAGGACAATGCACGTCCGCATGTATCCCGTGCCACCCAACGTGCTCTAGAAGGTGTAAGTCAACTACCCTGGCCAGCAAGATCTCCGGATCTGTCCCCCATTGAGCATGTTTGGGACTGGATGAAGCGTCGTCTCACGCGGTCTGCACGTCCAGCACGAACGCTGGTCCAACTGAGGCGCCAGGTGGAAATGGCATGGCAAGCCGTTCCACAGGACTACATCCAGCATCTCTACGATCGTCTCCATGGGAGAATAGCAGCCTGCATTGCTGCGAAAGGTGGATATACACTGTACTAGTGCCGACATTGTGCATGCTCTGTTGCCTGTGTCTATGTGCCTGTGGTTCTGTCAGTGTGATCATGTGATGTATCTGACCCCAGGAATGTGTCAATAAAGTTTCCCCTTCCTGGGACAATGAATTCACGGTGTTCTTATTTCAATTTCCAGGAGGGTATTACAAGTCTTCTAAAATATTAAAGTCCTATCTCTGTGTCTCTGAGTGATGCCTACGTAGAGTCCACAGCTGGCCTACGATTTTACGGAGCCTGAGTCTCGGAGACGACAGACGGACACTGTAGGTTATAGACTCGACGGTAACTGTAGACTGTACACGATACGGCGCACTGAAGAAAACTGTCCACCGTAGCTCAGTGCTCCGGTATTTAACGAGGCATCGACCAATCGCGTGATCCCCATGGGTTGGCAACTTCGTATCCTGGCGGACCTCGGTATAGTTCGTACCGCCAAACCCTGTTGCCCTACAGGTGTTTCGAGGGCGTTTTATCGATTATGGTGCGGTACTCTCTGGATTCATGAGTACCGTTACCACACTGACAGATTTCGGTCCTGTAGTCACGGTGATTTAACTTTTTCGGTATCACGAGATGTTCACGTTCAAAGCTGACAACACCGCTAAATGGACAACACATAAGATAGCGTTAGTTTTGATCCTGTTCAAGTCATGGGGTCCAACAACCTCCTTATATCCGCTTCCGATGTTACGGAGAAGATCATTTCGTACGGGCCACAGTATTGTGGGACACCGTGAAAACCTACCCGAGCGTCCGCTACAGGAGACTACAAGGAATGCCGCCTTCTGAATCTAATTTTAGCAAATTGGCCACAGTAATGCGATGACACGATAACGCAAGCCTGTGCTGTTACCTAAGAGGAATCCTATCGTTTATAGTCAAATAAATTGCTCTAAGAGAGAGAATCCACCGTACTGTGCGAGTTCCACAGCTGACCAAACGACATGATGTACAAACTGCATGCAACAACATTGATATTCGTGCCAATTACCGCGTATTAAAATCATCAGGAATTGCAGAGCTTGTAAAAACACACCGACGGCAGGAAACGGTGGCGTTTAAAGTGAAAATAAATGAAAGAACTTTAAGATTTAAGTCCCCGACTGCAACGAGGATATTATAGTGGAGCCCTAAGTCGGAATGGGTAAGGACGAGAGAAAGAAAAGAATGGCGTACTTGGCTCAAAAGATCCAGCCGGTATTTTCCTTAAACGATTAAGGAACCCATTGAAAACCTTATTCTGAACCACCGTCTTTCTTTATGCGACCAGAGGGCGGTAACAAACGGGCCATTTCGCTCGGTCGTTAAAAGCACGTAAGGCGGCAGTTCCCTTCTGCTGAAACCGGACTGTTTGCGCGCTGGCGTTGTATTCTTACAGTAGGCAGCTATGTGGGATATATGAGGAGTAGCTACGGGAGCATGTACACCTCATTACTGCATTAGTGCAGCCGACAGACGGCGCTACAGTCAGAAAAATCGTGTCACGAAGCCGGGTCCTTTTCCTGACCCTCCTAATTACTTGTGAGTCCCAAAAACACGGTAGTGTTCCTGTCTCCTTCCGCAGGAGACGGCCTAGCATAAGGGCGTTGTTAGCTGTTCGTAGGCGACTGTAGTGAGAAGTGTCAAACTAATGAAAAAAACGAGAAATACTGGATAAACAATACAACGGATAGCGATTAGATACATGTCTATTGCTGATCGCTAACAACGTGTATGTGTATGTGTGAGTTTGTGTTTGTCAGCGTTTTGATAAACTGCAAAGCATGTGAAGGAACTTAGGATAAGTGTCCTGCTGTAACTCTTCCATTATGTAGAGATTACAGGATGGGGTTGTAATTAAACCTTCGATACTTGAGCCAGTGTAGACGGATAACTATTTACTGTATGGGTACCAAACTTGTAGGAACAATGTTCAGACTGTGCACTGCAGGATTTGTGTCGCTAGTGCTGCTTTAGAGCCGATTGTATAAAGCATTTAACTTAAGGTTAAGATAGAAAATGACCTCAAATCAAACTGAACCTGGAAATTTTCGTTGTACAACGTTATTCCTAAATCATATCGTCGTAAAATCGGATCATGTTTGACTGGCGAAAATTGACGGTTCAAATTCAGGCTCAACTCTAATCGTCAGTTTAAAGTTTAGTGGAACTGCATCGCTTTTGTTTTTAGCAGATACCAACTCAAATAATGAAAAAAGTTGTTATTAACACAAAAAATGGAAAGTAAATATTTGACTACGCCTTTCCGCGCCGCTCGTGCTCAAAATGCTTTTTTTCGATCTGCGACGTTAGGTTAAGGAAATTACCAGCTACCGTTTGTACTTAATGATCAATCTCATAACAGCTCTTGGAAGACGACTCGTAATTTATGTGATTAGTTCAAAGGCATTTTATAGACACCTAGCACCAGAGTAGGAAAGGAAAATTAGAAATATTTGCAATTAATTTTGACTGCAGCCAATAACGATTCAACATCACTTTTACTTGTTCTCTTTGGGATCGGGTTGCAGTAACTACGCAATTCGTGTTAAACTTTAAACTACCGATCGCCTCCTTAAACTGCTACTGCAATTCCAAATGCATTGATAAACAGAACATAAGAAGGTATGTTGAAGTAAACTAACCACTTTTTTCGCTCACTTACGTCTTTATATTGGCCCTACATAACTGCCAGCAGCAAATCGTTCTCGTCTTCAGAGAAGTTGGACGATCGCTCCTTTTTCTGTTTGCTTGCTCCCATGGTTATACCACGACACCTTCGACAATAAATACTACGTGTCTGCGGTGTACGATAAATATCTGCTGTCGAAGCGCCATAATTGTGTCGATAGCTGGTTTCAGCCGTGTTGCCCAGCATGTTACGTGCTATCTAATATGCATAGACCCTTAGTGTCACGACTTGCCGCTAGACACCGGTAGAGCAGAGTGTCGATATTTCAAGAATCCCGAAAATTTGAGCTTCGTAAACGAATACTAGGTGTAGAAGTAGGAAACCGGCCTTTGGCTGCAACAATTACACGTCTGTTGTTTGAAACTGATAAACAATATTTCATTCAAAATAATCTCTATTGCTATTTATATGTTTCTCCCACCTCTCTGGCTGGCTAAGACTGCAACACAAAAAAAAGAACAAAAACAAAAAAAAGTTCTTCTTTCAAGCGAACCAGTCACGAATTCAAGCGTTGTTCAGCTAGAGCGTGTCCCAGTGATGCAAATTGCAAATAGATGATAATGGGAGGTATCCGAGTGTGTGGAATAAGCCGCATGCCCTAGTATGTCCCAACTGAACGCCTCGATCGCTTCCCTGACCCGTTTTGCTGTATGTGATGGGGAGTTATCATGGCGCAATATGACTTTGTGTTGCCTTTTTCCATATTCCGGTCCTTTTTCACATAGTACCCGATTTACATCGGTAATTTGCTGTTGGTAGCTATCAGTGTTAACGGTTCCGCCAGGTTTTAGCAGCTCATGATAGATGACACCCTTCTGATCCCACCAAACGCAGACCATCGTCTTCTTTCCAAAACGATTTGATCTTGGACTGGATGTCGATGGTTCGTCTGGCTTCATCCATGATTTACGATGCTTAGGATTCTCAAAATATATCAATTTTTCATCACCTGTCTCTATTTGATGGAGAAACGACTTTCTTTTGTATCTGGTGAGCAGCATTTCACAAGTGGTCTTTCAATTTCCTTTCTGTCTTTCATTCAGTTGGTGCGGAACCCATTTTCCCACTTTCCGCACCTTTCCCATAACTTACAACCGAAGAGAAACGGCTTTCTGCGTCACGTTCAAATATTCCGCGAGTTTCTGTTGAGTTTGAGTACCATCTTCGTCTAGAAAGGCCTGCATTCGCTGTCTTCAAACTTTTTCGGTGGTTTCCTGCGCTCGTCGTTTCTCACGTCAAAATCACAAATTCTTTTTAATTTTTAGAACCACTAGAAACACCGTGTTTTCCCAAGAGCATGTTCACCGAAAGCTTCGAGAAGCATTCGATGCGATTCTGCAGCAGTTTTGTCAAATGATAACAGAAATTCAGCGCTGTCCGCAAATCGTAGTTCGTAGGCACAAAACTCGACATGTTTATGGATTTGAAACAAATACCGATGTATGGAACTTGGGTTACTGTGTGTTGACATTCATTGTCTACATCTACATCTACATCTACATCTACGTGATTAATCTGCTATTCACAATTAAGTGCCTGGCAGAGGGTTCAATGAAGCACCTTCAAGCTGTCTCTCTACCGTTCCACTCTCGAACGGCGCGCGGGAAAAACGAGCACTTAAATTTCTCTGTGCGAGAACTGATTTCTGTTATTTTATCGTGATGATCATTTCTCCCTTCTGTGAGTGCCAACAGAAAGTTTTCGCAATTGGAAGAGATAACTGGTGATTGAAATTTTATGAGAAGATCCCGTCGCAACGAAAAACGCCTTTGTTTAATGATTGCCACTCTAATTCACGTATCATGTCTGTGGCACTATCTCCCCTATTTCGCGATAATACAAAACGAGCTGCACTTCTTTGTACTTTTTCGACGTCATCCGTCAGTCCCACCTGATGCGGGTCCCACACCGCACAGCAATACTCAGGAATAGGGCGGACAAGCGTGGTGTAAGCAGTCTCTTTAGTAGACCTGTTGCACCTTATAAGTGTTCTGCCAGTTGATTGCAGTCTTTGGTTTGCTCTACGCACAACATTATCTATGTGAACCCTCCACTTTAGGTTATTTGAGATTGTAATCCCTAAGTATTTAGTTGAATTTACAGCCTTCAGATTTGTGTGACTTATCGCGTAATCGAAATTTCGTGGATTTCCTTTAGTACTCATGAGACTAACTTCACACTTTACTTTATTCAGGGTCAACTGCCACTTTTCGGACCATACATTTTGCAATTCGTTTTAGTCATCTGATGACTTTACAAGACGGTAATCATCTGCAAATAATCTAAGACAGCTACTAAGATTGTCTCCTTTGTCGTTAATATAGATCAGGAACAATAGAGGGCCTATAACACTTCCTTGGGGAACACCGGATATTGCTTCTGTTTTACTCAATGACTTTCTTGTATTACTACGAACGATGACCTTTCTGACAGGAAATTACGAATGCAGTCGCACAACTGAGGCGATGTTCCATAGGTTAATGTTTTGAAGAATCAGCCTCAGTTGCTCAAAATTTCTGGTCTTTACCAGGTTTCGGCTAAATTATAAAGTTACTATATCCTACCAGAGTAAGGCACAGTCAACATTAAAATTAAAACCTGTGGTACCGTGGTACCATGTCGAATTAAAACTACTTAACTGAAGTCCAGCCCCGGCGTCTCTTCACTACGCGGTCGGTTGGCAGCGGCAAATACGTTGGCAACCTAACCTGGTAAAGACCAGAAAATTTGAGCAACTGAGGCTGATTCTTCAAAACATTAGTCTATCGCAGTTGCTGAAGGGGCTGCAATATGCTAAAAATTCTTATATTCCGTAGGCACGCAATTAGGTTAGAAGACGCTTGTGAGGAACGGTGTCGAAAGCCTTCTGGAAATCTAAAAATATGGAATCAATTTGACATCCTCTGCCGATAGCATTCTTTACTTCATGAGTATAAAGAGCTAGTTGTGTTTCGCAAGAACGATATTTTCTGATCCATGCTTACTTTGTGTCAATAAATCGTTTTCTTCGAGGTACTTCATAATGTTAAACACAGTACATGTTCCAAAACCCTATTCCAAATCGACGTTAGTGATATGGGTCTGTAATTCAGCGGATTATTCCTGTTTCCCTTTTCGGGTATTGGTGTGACTTGAGCAATTTTCCAGTTTTTAGGTACGGATCTTTCTGTGGGCGAGCGGTTGTATACAATTTCTAAATATGAAGCTATTGTATCAGCATACTCTGAGAGAAACCTGACTGATATACAATCTGGACCAGATCCCTTGCCTTTATTAAGTGATTTAAGCTGCCTAGCGACGCCGGCCTCTGTAGCCGAGGGGTTCTAGGGACTTCAGTCTGGAACCCCGCGACCGCAACGGTCGCAGGTTCGAATCCTGCCTCGGGCATGGATGTGTGTGATGTCCTTAGGTTAGTTAGGTTTAAGTAGTTCTAAGTTCAATGGGAGTGATGACCTCAGATGTTAAGTCCCATAGTGCTCAGAGCCATTGAACCATTTTGCTTTGCGACACCGAGGATATCTATTTCTATGTTTCTCATCTTGTCAGTTGGAGGAGGATATTGGTGTTTAACGTCCCGTCAACAACGAGGTCATTAGAGACGGAGCACAAGCTCGGATGAGGGAAGGACGGGGAAGGAAGTCGGCCGTGCCCTTGCAAAGGAACCATCCCGGCATTTGCCTGGAGTGATCTAGGTAAATCACGGAAAACCTAAATCAGGATGGCCGAACGCGGGATTGAACCGTCGTACTCCCGAATGCGAGCCCACCTCGCTCGGTCTCTTGTCAGTTGTTCTTGATTGGAATTCAGGAATATTTACTTTTTCTTCTTTGGTGAAGGAGTTTCGGAAAACCGTGTTTAATAACTCTGCTTTAGTGGCACTGTCGTCAGTGACTTCACCGTTGTTATCGCGCAGTGAAGGTATTGATTGCGTCTTGGCATTGACGTGCTTTATTTATAACCAGAATCTCTTTGGGTATTCTGCCAGATTTCGAGACAGAATTTCGTTGTGGAAATTATTAAAAGCATGTCGCATTGAAGTACGCGCCATATTTCAAACTTCTGTAAAACTTTGCACATTCTTGGGGACTTGGCGTTCTTTTAAATTTGGCGTGTTTTTCTCGTTGCTTCTGCAACAGCAATCTGATTCGTTTTGTGTACCACGAGGAATCAGTACCATCACTTATTAATTTTTGTGGTACATATCTCTCAATTGCTGTCGATACTCTCTCTTTGAAATCATTGCACAACTTCTTTGCGCTTACATGATCAGATCGGAAGGAGTGAATACTTCAAAAATGGTTCAAATGGCTCTGAGCACTGTGGGACTTAACATCTGAGGTCATCGGTCCCCTAGAACTTGGAACTACTTAAACCTAACTAACCTAAGGACATCACACACATCCATGCCCGAGGCAAGATTCGAACCTGCGACCGTAGCGGTCGCCCGGTTCCAGACTGAAGCGCCTAGAACCGCTCGGCCACAGAAACCGGTTGGGGTGAAGGCTGTCTCTTAAAATGGCGTGAAGATATTTTTATGAGCTTTTTAAACAGATATACTCTACGTTCCTTTTTGCCGTCACAGGAAGCAGATGGAGCTGCAGATGCGGTCTCACGGGCCATACACCGAAGGCTACCACCATCGATAGGGAAATTCCGATTTCATACTTCTGCATCTGGTAAATAAACAAAAAATCTGTGGTACGCGTACTTAGTTAACGTTTATGCTGCCACCTTGATGCTCGCCACTGTAATATGCCGTTGATGTTAAAACAAACCCACTGCATCAGTCCGATCCACTGGACCTGCGCCAACGCCTGCTCGCCCACTGCTCGCTACGACTCTCGCCAGGCGATGTTGGGCTGTTCTGTCTTTCGCAGCGCGGCCACCGCTGTATGTCGCAAAATTCGAGCCGTTATTGGCGACATCAAGGTCACTGCAGCAGTGTCGCGTTTGACGTTGACGAGCTGCACGGTACTGTAATTAATCACGCTGAGCAGGAAGCAACGAGGTTGCAGCGTAAACATACCCTTCCTTGTTTATGTATCAGTGACACCAACCATACGCTTCCCCTGGTTTTCAATCGTTTTACGAGCAATACTTTTGTTGAAAGTGGAGTTTTATGTTTGTTACTGTCGGTAAAGTACAATGTTGTGTTTCGTTTGATTTGTGCTGTTAAATGTTAAATTAGAAGCATTGAAGCGACTTGGTAAAAGAGAAACAATAAAAAAAAGTCTCGAACATGGTGTCGGCGAAGTTAGTGTTGGTGACTGGCGAAGAAACCAACTTAAACTGGAACAGCTTTCATCAAAGAAATGCTCTGAATCTTTTAAATGAAAAACTATAAGGAAGTAGGATTTCAACAGACAAGTGAGTCGTTGTTCATGCGGTTTAGCAACAACGACCGAAGGGGTTCCGGTTTCTGGCCCAGTCTCGCAGGAACTGAAATGAAATGATCGTGTGGCATTGTTGGCCGGGAGGTCCCATGCGGGGAAGTTCGGCCGCCGTATTGCAAGTTCTTTTTAGTTGACGCCACTTCGGCGACTTGCGAGACAATGATGATGAAGGACACACAACGCCCACTCATCAAGAGACAGAGAAAATCCCTAACCCCACCGGGAATCGAACCCGGGACCGCCTGTGCGGGAAGTGAGAACGCTACCGCAAGACCACGAGCTGCGGACGTCTCGCAGGAGAACGCTTTGTTTTCCAGAAACCGGCTACAGGATGGAGCTGCGATTTGTCAAAACGTAGCGTTTCACGTGTTCGTCCCGCTTCACATCGCCTCGGAGTACTACTGCTTGATAAGGATATGACAGATTACAGAATTTTAGCAGTAATCTTGTATCCAGACTCGGAGGCACTGTGGCGTACTTTCATGAGTCTGAACCAGTAGCTGCGAATTTAACAAATGACTTCGCCACAGCCGTGCAGATGAGATCTTATTTTACTTTATTTTTACTACCAGTTTCGGCATTCCATTATGCCATCTTCAGGCCCCATACGCATCTCTAAAAAATAAACGATATTGTCATACTGGGCTATGTGTTCCTGGTTGTCGTGAGTTCTAAAAAAGAAGATGGCTCTGAGCACTATGGGACTTAACATCTGTGGTCATCAGTCCCCTAGAATTTAGAACTACTTAAACCTAACTAACCTAAGGACATCACACACATCCATGCCCGAGGCAGGATTCGAACCTGCGACCGTAGCGGTCACACGGTTCCAGACTGAAGAGCCTAGAACCACACGGCCACACCGGCCGGCTCCTGAGTTCTAAGCCGTGCTTCCTTCGAAGACCTGATTGCAACCACGACATCCAGGAACATATGGCCCAGTATACCAATATCGTTCATTTTTGATAGATGTATATGGACCCTGAAGATAGAATAATGGATGCCGAAACTGGTAGTAAAAATAAAGTAACTTCTCAACTGCACGGCTACTGGCGAATTTCACTGTCAAGTACTTGACCATCCGCTGTCCCATATTCACAATGGATCAAGAGAGAATAGCTGTGAATGTTCGCGGTATATTAGCATGCATGCGCGTGTGTAAAGAGTGGAACGTGCGTGACAAATAAATATCACATGGTGTTTAAGGATTAAGAGGTGTTCCTCGGAGCGTGGAATACGTAATGAACGTGTCAGCAGGGTCTTTAAAACCCACTAAGCCGCCGGGACGCCTGCTGACTGTATTTCGCGTCGCTGCCGGCTGTTACCGCTTCTACTCCCTCACCGCCAGCAGATGGTAAACAGCTAAGCTGCTCACGTCGGGACGAGACCTCTTCCGCGTTATCACGTTACATCACTGTGCGGTGATTCCCCGCGAAACAGTTGCTAGGCCGCCCGCCCACTACTGTGCGACAGCTCATTCACCCAGAGTATGTGGGAGGGGGCAAGGACAGACTCGCGCCGCGTTGGCATCCGACGTCAGTATAACAAGTGTGGTACGTGGCGTCATTTGTCCTTCATCTACATCTACACCTACATGATTATTCTGTGTTTCACACAAAGGCCTCAGTGCTGGGCAGAGGGTGTTTGTGATTCCTGTAATTGACATATTTCGTCGGCATATTCTGATAGGAACCTAGCAGAATTCGCCATTTGCACCACACCAGTCACTGAGCGAGGTGACCCAGTGATTAAGAACAGTGCAGTCCTATTCTGGGCTATCATGGTGTAAATCCGCTTCCGTCCATCCATTTTTGTCATTTCCCATGTATCAAATAGCTAGTTACGAATGCTGGGTGAATCCTTGGAAACGGCACCCCAGATTTTCTTTCACAATTTTGTCCAGTTACAGCTCCGTCTCTAATGACCTCGCGCCGCTTTGCTGTCGCTCAGACATGGTGTAACCGTTTTCATTTGTTTGACTTTGGAGGTGCAGGAGGGAGGACAGGAGTAGGAGGGGAACAGCTTTTTAAATCACAAATTTGGTCCTCGTGGAGGGAGGACGACATGGTTTTTGGGCCATCACAATATGCAACAATTATCTGGATTACCCTCGAAACTTTTCTATCGTCTGTTCCAGGTATGTGTCACTGTTGTTAATCTGTAATTTGCAAATTCCGTGGCAGTTGGTAGTTGTCATGGTACAGTGTATTGAGGATTCTTCGTGCCACATTTACGGCTATAGCACTGGAATAATAATAAATTGCTGTCACTCGAAATGATAACCAGCGACTGTATGAGTACAGTATATCTATGGTTATGCTTTGAAGAACCAGTTAGGAACTACAGCGTTACACGTAAGACTGAGTGTCTACGTGTCTAGCCTCGTAGCTTTATCCCTCCAAGTGAAGTGACGTAATGATTAAAGCATTCCATTTGGATTTAGATCCAGCCAGCTTCAAGTCATAGAGAAGCTAAGTCGCAACGGCTGCAAAAATTTTGAAGAAATCGAAAAAGAAATGAGTCAGCATGTAGAATTAAAAATACAATGGGAATTCAATTGGTAAGTGCAGAGGAGCAAGCGTATAGGAGGAAAGAGTACATTGAAATGAAGTAAATACGAAGTGCAGGGAAGCTATGGGAAAATTGTGGCGTTAAAACTGTGAAGAAATCGAAAATAAGATAATAGTAGGATGGAGTCAAAACAATCATAGGTGAAATTGAAACCAAGAGCGCAGGAGGAATTCCATTTTTAAAAAAATGGTTCAAATGGCTCTGAGCACTATGGGACTCAACTGCTGAGGTCATAAGTCTCCTAGGACTTAGAACTACTTAAACCTAACTAACCTAAGGACAACACACACATCCATGCCCGAGGCAGGATTCGAACCTGCGACCGTAGCGGTCGCGCGGTTCCAGACTGTAGCGCCAGCGGCCGGCTTCCATTTTTAAACGAAGAGGATAGAGCGAGTGGGTGGAAACAGTACACTGAAGGCCTGTGCGGGAGAAGGACTTGTCTAATGACGTGATAAAGAAGAAATGAGGGTTGACATGAAAGACACAGGATATACGGTAGAGTCAGTACAGTCATATTTCAACAGGTCTTTTTCAGACTTGCGATCAGGTCAGAAGGCTTAGATAAAATTTCTTCTGAATTTCTAAAAGCACATGGGGAGGTGGCAACCAAGCGGCTACTCTAGGCAGTTCAGTGAATCTGGAGACATATGAACAAACATACGAAATATTATCATCCACAAAATCACAAAGACAGCAGGGGAAGATAGGTGCGAGAACTTTCACACAGTCAGCTCAACGGGTCATGAATCTAATTGCTGACGAGAATAATTCACTGATGACGATCGGGTTTTGCTTTCGGGAAGCTGTAGACGCCAGAGGGACAAGCAGAACTGTCGGATAACGGAGTCAAGACATGTTCATAGAATTTGTAAACCTGGAAAAACCGTTCGACAATGTAAAATGGTGCAAGATGTTCGTAATACTGAGAAAATTAGGGCTCAGTTTTAGGGAAAAACCAGTAATATAAGAGAACCAAGAGGGAACAACAAGAATGGAAAACCAAGAAAGGAGTGCTCCTATTAAAAAAGCGTGTAAGACAGAGGTGCAGTTTTCGGCCTGTACTTCAATTTATACATCGAAAAAGGAATGACTTAATGTGTTGAAGGAGTGAACAATCTGATGATTACAGAATATGGTTTGAGAGTAAAAGGAAGAGAGTCGAAAATAATGAGGAGTAACGGAAATGAGATTAGCTGTAAAAATACGAAAACTGGGTACCACAAAGTAAAGGGAAGGGGTTTTACTACCTTTGAAGGAAAGTAAGACATGGCGGAGGAGTCAACGAGGACATGAAAAGGAGACAAACACAGGGCTAGAGGACATTCCTCAGCGTAGATCTTCTTCAAACATAGACCTTAATTTGAGGAAGAAATTTCTGAGAATGGACGATCGGAGAACAGCATTGTGTGGTAGTGAATCATGGACTGTGGGTCAACGCAAAAAAGAAAAGAACCATGATACTGGATGGAGCCGTTGAAGGTAAAAGCTATACAGCAAAGCAGAGACTGGAATAGATCCAACAACTAGTTGAGGACGGAAGGTACAATTGATTGAGATGGTTAGCACTTAAGAGGAATTTGAGATTGACCTTATAAAAACTAGGCAGAGGACTCATGACTCAAAATTGTAGCTCAATTGGATAACATCGGTACCTGTTGATATCAAACCAGGTATCGATCAACGTATTACTTATTTTTGTTGAAGCAATCCGTTACATCGCTCTTTGTCCTCGGCAACAGTTCAATAATCACAGTTCAAATTGTGTAAACATGTTTTATTCCTAAATGTTAAACGTAACAAAAAGTCAGGAGATGCAGTTCAGGCCTCCTACCGTCACACTGCTTTACGCGCGAGTTTAGATTCCATCCTCTAAGTGAAACGAGCTGCAGCATTAAGGTCACATGCTGCTCTCTCGTCATTCAAATGCATAGACACACACACACACACACACACACACACACACACACACACACATGCTCGCGCGTTAGCTGGCGCCAGTACGCTTGCACTTACACACATACCTCTTGCTGAACTACCACTTGTTCTGCCTTGTGTAGTTTCTGTACAGCAGTAGAGGGTAACTAGATTTGTTGTACTAATTCAGTGATGCTGTTACGGGACATTATTCAGCAGCGAATTTCAGCGAGGTGACCTAATGCATGTACCCCCCCCCCCCCCTTCCCCAATTTCATCTCAATCTCTCATTACGTTCCGGATGAAACATAAACGGACAATGAAGGACAATAATCATGCCTACAGCGCCCGGAAACTCGTTACCGTGCCGTATAAATGAATTAACTTTCGTCCCACTGTAAACTACGCCACGAGAAATTGTCCACCGGACAGTGATGTCACAACCAATGAAACTGTGCAGTCTAATTAAGGGAGTGCTCATTTCGACAGCGCACTATCGCATTAAGTCCTGCTACAAAATAAATACAATTTGTAGATGCGTCATAAAAGCAAATCTGAAACTGTTAGCAGTACAGCAGGTGTTAATGTCCTTCCTCTTTATTAATTAGAGGCATATATTATGTCCAGAGAAATTTGTTCTGATACTGATGTTCCCTCTTGTCAGGACCATGCAACTGCTTTCCTAGGTTTGGTTCGCTGAATTCGTTAGTTGCTACCTTTGGAGACTGTCCCAAAAGTACCAAACGAAGTGGTGCTGTGATTAATAACTAAGACACTTATTGTGGAGGAAGAGACTACAGACTACCATATAAAAATCGTAGTGTCTATGGAATGGAATGAAATACGTAGTACGGGTGCAGAGTGAAACACCACTGTGTTGCTCCGCTGTATAAGCTGCGTCAAGTGAAAAACTTCAGGATGCGTTTCGGATCCTGATTGTTTATCTGCGTGCTAGGCACAACCAGCCATCTTCTGGTTGACGAATGTCGGACTGCATAAACTTAATACTTGGGATTTACGTACGCAGGAGGATACTCTCACACACGGACACCGCCACCATCAAATTCAGGCAATTCAGTTATGCCGATTATATTCATTAATAATAAGAAATTTTTTTCTAAATCTGTATACATAAAAATGTAAATGTTGGTTTGATCAAAATCGTTAATTTCCGAAAGTTCTTTACCGATTGCTTTGAAATTTTAACACAATGTTGAATTCTAATATGGAAGTTCTTTTAGGTACCTAATTGTTTAATACATGGTGTACAATATCTGTATACGTCACTTTTTGAGCTTTTTCGTCACAACGTTTCCCTATTATTAATTTTGTATAAATATATATATTACATATATTTTGAAATAGATAAATAAAAACACGCGCCTATAGCAGTGGAACATGTTGAAAAATTTCAAAGCAATCAGCGAAAAAATTTTGTAGAATTGTGATTAGGAACGCCTACATCTTCTGTATTACTTCTGTATTATTCTGTATTCGTACTATAAACGTAGATGTTCGTTTCTTCAAAATCTCAAAGCTCCGAAATTACTACGTGGACTGATTTGAAATTTTGACAAAGCGTTGCATTCGAATACTCAAGTGTCCTTATGTGCCTATAGAAACGCCATCTGATACATATACAGGGTGGTCCATTGATCGTGACCGAGCCAAATATCTCGCGAAATAAGCGTAAAACGAAAAAAAACTGCAAAGAACGAAACTTGTCTAGCTTGAAGGGGGAAAACCAGATGGCGTTATGGTTGGCACGTTAGATGGCGCTGCCGCAGGTCAAACGGATATCAACTGCGTTTTTTTTAAAGAGGAACCCCAATTTTTATTACATATTCGTGTAGTACGTAAACAAGTGTGAATGTTTTAGTTGGACCACTTTTTTCGCTTTGTGATAGATGGCGCTGTAATAGTCACACACATATGGCTTACAATTTTAGACGAACAGTTGATAACACGTAGGTTTTTTAAAATTAAAATACAGAACGTAGGAGTGTTTGAACATTTTATTTCGGTTGTTCCAGTGTGATACATGTACCTTTGTGAACTTATTATTTCTGAGAACGCATGCCGTTACAGCGTGATTACCTGTAAATACCACATTAATGCAATAAATGCTCCAAATGATGTCGTCAGCCTCAATGCATCTGACAATACGTGTAACGACATTCCTCTCAACAACGAGTACTTCGTCTTCCGCAATATTCGCACATGCATTGACAGTCCGCTGACGCATGTTGTCAGACGTTGTCGGTGGATCACGATAGCAAATATCCTTCAACTTTTACCGCAGAGAACCGGCCGTTGTAGCCGAGCGGTTCTAGGCGCTTCAGTTTGGAACAGCGCGACCTCTACGGTCGCAGGTTCGAATCCTGCCTCGGGCATGGATGTGTGTGATGTCCTTAGGTTAGTTAGGTTTAAGTAGTTCTAAGTTCTAGGGGACTGATGACCTCAAAGGTTAAGTCCTATGGTGCTCAGAGCCATTTGAACCCTTTTCCCGCAGAAAAAAATTCGGGAACGTCAGATCCGGTGAACGTGCGGGCCGTGGTATGGTGCTTCGACCACCAATCTACCTGTCATGAAATATACTATTCAGTACCGCTTCAACCGCACGCGAGCCATGTGCCGGACATCAATCATGTTGAAAGTACATCGCCATTCTGTCATGCAGTGAAATATCTTGTAGTAACATCGGGAGAGCATTATGTAGGATCTTAGCATAGATTGCACCATTTAGATTTCCATCGATAAAATGGGGGCCAATTATTCTTCCTCCCATAATGCTGCACCATACATTAACCCGCCAAGGTCGCTGATGCTCCACTTGTCGCAGCCATTGTGGATTTTCCGTTGCCCAATAGTGCATATTATGCCGTTTTGCGTTACCGCTGTTGGTGAATGACGCTTCGTCGCTAATTAGAACGCGTGCAGAAAAACTGTCATCGTCCCGCAATTTTTGTTGTGCCCAGTGGCAGAACTGTACACGACGTTGAAAGTCGTAGGGTCAGTATTGCCTCACGTGTTCCAACCTTTCTACGGAATCCAAAATGATCTTCGTGTTAGTATTTTGCAGCCGTGGCTTATTAAACTGATAGTTCTGTAATATTCACATCTGTCAACACATGCCTTCTTTGGCATTGGAATTATTATATTCTTCTTGAAGTCTGAGGGCTTTTCGCCTGTATCGTACATCTTGCTCACTAGATGGTAGAGTTTTGTTAGGCCTGGCTATCCCAAGGCTGTCAGTAGCTCTAATGGAATGTTGTCTACTCCCGGGGCCTTGTTTCGACTTAGGTCTTTCAGTGATCTGTCAAACTCTTCACGTAGTGTCATATCTCCTATTTCATCGTCATCTACATTCTCTTCCATGTCTATAGTATTGTTCTCAAGAACATCGACCTTGTATAGATCCTCTATATACTCCTTGCACCTGTCTGCTTTCCCTTATGTGCTTAGAACTGGGTTTCCATCTGAGCTCTTGATATTCATGCAAGTGGTTCTCTTTTCTCCAAAGGTGTCTTTAATTTTCCTGTAGGTAGTATCTATCTTACCCCTAGTGAGATAAGCCTCTACATCCTTACATTTGGCCTCTAGCCATCCCTACTTAGCCATTTTGCACTTCCTGTTGATCTCATTTTTGAGACGTTTGTATTCCTTTGTGCCTCCTTCATTTACTGCATTTTTATATTTTCTCCTTTCATCAATTCAATATCTCTTCTGTTACCCAAGGATTTCTAGTAGCCCTCGTGTTTTTACCTACTTGATCCGCTGCTGCCTTCACTACTTCATCCCTCAAAGCTACCCATTCTTCTTCTACTGTATTTCTTTCCCCCATTCCTGTCTATTGTTCCCTGCAACTACTGAAAAGGCTGCTGCCCCTCTTCAGGAACCACACGTTTGTCTGGCCTCTCCGTTGTGGCTACAGTGGCTGCACCTACCCTACGGTACGGCTAACTGTATCGCTGTGGTCCATGGTTGATGGGTGCCGGAGGGGGGGGGGGAGAAGGGCTCATGTCAGGGGAGTGCATTAGGTGGTATAGCACTTAGCAGCCCTATCAGTCAAACAAATCAGTAACAGCTTGCGCTGTACGTGCTTGAGCATTGTCCTGCAAAATGATAGTTGGGTCTTGCAGAAAGTGTCATCACTTCTGTCTCTAAGCTGGTCGAAGGTTGTGTTCCAAAAATGAATAGCATACAGGTAGAAGTGATGACACGTTATGCAGGACCTGACCACCATTTTGCAGGACAATGCTCAAGCACGTACAGTGCAAGCTGTTACCGATTTGTTTGACTGATGGGTCTGCTAAGGGCTATAACACCTACTGCACTCCCCTGATTTAAACCCTCGTAAGTTCAACTCAATTTCTAAACTGAAGGAAACGCTTCGCAGAATTCGCTTCAGAACTGCTACAAATTCGTCGGGCAATAAACGGCGCCGCTCGAACTGTCAATACAACTGGCACTGCTAAGAGTATCCTACGACTTGCACAGCCGGCAGGAGTGGCCGAGCGGTTCTAGGCGCTACAGTCTGGAACTGCGCGACCGCTACAGTCGCAGGCTCCAATCCTGCCCCGTGCGTGGATGTGTGTGATGTCCTTAGGTTAGTTAGGTTTAAGTAGTGCAAAGTTCTAGCGGACTGATGACCTCAGAAGTTAAGTCCTATAGTGCTCAGAGCCATTTGAACTAACGACTTCCACATCGCTGGCAACGGGTTATACACAATGCTCATGACTACTTTGAAGGTCAGTAAATCTTTGAAACAGGTATGTATTTTTTACGAGGTGTAAATAAATTGTTGCCACTGTTGAAGTTCCAATCCTCGTATTTTCTGAGCCACTTTTGTTTTCCCCACCCTGTTGAAAGTTACCTCTATTTAGCGCACTTTCACAACCAATGGCCAAGATGAAGTCAGCGTAATTAAGCATGTAAGTGTCCTCCGCCGCTAGATATTTTGATAATGGTGAAAAAATTTCTTTATTCCTTTTTTGTCCATGCTCGTTAGTTAATTTATTATTAATATTATTATTATCAGTTAAGTAGTTGAAGCGAAATACTGCATGAAGAGACAAAAAAACCATGTTCGGAGATTTTACTTACTACATCATTTTCGTGAAAAAAAAAACAAAAAACAAAAAAACATGAGAACGCCAGGGCATCTAAAATGTTTCCATTGGAAATGAAACCTCTTGGAGAAGAAATTCAATCCCTAAAATATTTTAAGTCTGTAGAATATAATCATTAAAATGCGATGTCTATGTATAAGTGAAACTCTCCATAGTGGAATAGAGAAGGCCAAGCGAAACAGACCCCTTATAAAATAATGAATTCCAGGACCCTAGGTAGAAACAACGGCAGTGTTTTTTATTGTCCAGTTGTACCTAGCTCATCCAGCGTAAATGAATTGTCTGACTACGTCCAACCCTTCGACTCCTAGCTTCACTAGCGAGCGACTCGGTGGCCAGCATACCTGACTACCCTTTGCTTTCCTCTCCCAACAGGTCGTGGACTTAAATGCCAAAAATAGTCCTTTCGCGATAGTTTTATCATCACACTACGCTGATCATTACGATATTTAAAGAAAACGCAGAAAAAAAATTATACCCTAACTGAGTACCCTGGTATGTATTTATTTAAATCTTCTGTTAGTCCATCTTCTGTTAGTCCATCTTCTGCCCCGCCCCCCCTCCCTCTCTGTCCATCTTCTGCTCTTTTCTTCATCTGCTTCATTCTCCTCTGTGTATCTGCTCCTTTCACCCCTGTCCGTCTGCTCTTTTCCCCTCTAAGCCCATCTATTCCTCTCCCCTCTCTTTCCCCATCAACTTCCCCCTTCTCTCTCTTTGTCCGTCTCTTCCTCCACCCTCTATCTCCTCATCTTTCCTTTCTCTGTCCATCATCTGTCCATCTCCTCCTCTTCCTTCTCTCTGCCCAGGTCCTCTCCTTGCTGTCCATATTTCCCTCCTCCTTTCTCTGTCCACCTCCCCCATATTGGTGCCCAACTTCTACTTCACCGCCTCTCTCTGTCCATGTCCTCCTACCTCTTTCTCTTTCCACTTTATCACCCTACCCCAATAGGAGGTTGCTGGTTCTTACCCCACAGTATTTCTTTCCAGGTGGAAAGAAGTATGTGTACCATGTTTGACCGACATCCATCCAGGAGTTTAGAAGGAGCCTCCTACTCGTGGCTTTGCTCCCGTAAACACGTCACATATATTTCACATGTATGTAACATATTTCACCCATTCTTGTACACACAGCGAATTACGCCATGCGCTTTCGTTTTCACGCAGCTCAATGTTTATGATGTCGTATCTCTAGAACTATGCGACGTACAGTTACATAATTTTGTTGGTACATCCAGCGGCATATGTGGATACTGTCTGCGAAATGTGTTGTGAATGGAGTCAGTAGAAAGAAGTAATAAATTTAAATGTCGTGTATTGTGCGGCAGCTTTTCACGCATCTCAGTGTTTACGACATCTTGTCTCTTTCGCTATGTATTGCACAATGATATAATTTTGCAGGTACATTCAGTGGTATAAGTGAATACTATCTGCAAAATGGATCGCGAAAATAGTCAATAGTAAAGATGTAAAAATTAAAACATCATGCCTGGTGCGGCAGTTCCACTGCATAAACAGCGAAAATGTGTAGAAAGCGATAAACTTTTTCCCTTTCATAATTTTTTGGGGTTATCGGCGAGCAAAAGGTTCGTAATGGTTTGAAATTACGTGTAAAGTTTGTTGCGATTTAGTGAGTGCTCTCATTCTCAAATACTGGAGTACTAAAACGTGGCTATTCGCGCGTCGTTCGCTGCAGTACTTTTTCACCTCATCCCTTTTGTAGGTAGATGGTTCTTACTACCACAGCGATTGTTTGCAGACAAATGGTGTTGAACTCGGTCCAGTGGTTTTGGAGTGGATGTGAAATGTTAATACATACATATATACAGAGTGAGTCACCAACTATTGCCACCAAGAATAAGTGCGAAAGTATGATAGGAGCTGAAAAGTTTGTAGGACAAAAGTTGCATGGGACAGCGGAGGCCATAATGTGACGTTGGCTCTCTGTTATAAGGTGGGGTCGCTGCAGAGATATGAAGGTCAACTTCGTTTTTTTTTAAATGGGGTGCTACAGTTTGGTACTTATTTTCTGATAGCGACTGCCGAGAAAATCCTATGATGTGTAACTGTAAGGACTTTGAAGGTCAACGAAGGTCAAAAAGGTAGCATGAACGTCCATTTACAGAAGGTGTTCGAAGTGATGACCATTGGTATCAATGCAGTTTTGCAAACTTCTTATCATGGTTCAAATGGTTCTGAGCACTATGGGACTCAACTGCTGAGGTCATTAGTCCCCTAGAACTTAGAACTAGTTAAACCTAACTAACCTAAGGACATCACAAACATCCATGCCCGAGGCAGGATTCGAACCTGCGACCGTAGCGGTCTTGCGGTTCCAGACTGCAGCGCCTTTAACCGCACGGCCACTTCGGCCGGCTCTTATCATGGATTAAGTGTAATTCCTTATCACATCGGCCTTTATCGAAGCACATGTTCTGACAATTCTCTCTCACATATCTTCAGGTGTAGTTGGAACATTGTCTTTTACGAAACCCCACAAGAAAAAATCCAGAGGCGTCAAGTCTGGCGAACGAGCCGGCCACGACACATCTTCTCCGTGCCCAATCCAACGATATGGAAATTGTCTCTGCAACTAATTTCTATCCATCAGCGAAAAATGTGCCTGGCACCAATTCTGTTTCTTGTTGCTAAAGGTATTTCTTCCAATAACAGATCTAACGTTTCTTGCAGGAATGTGGTGTACTTCCTACCATTAAGATTTCCTTCGATGAAGCAGGGGCCTATAATTCTGTCCTCCAGAATCCCACACCATACAATCACCAACCACGGTTTTTGGAGTGCAACTTGCCGCAGCCAACACGGATTTTCAGTTGCCCAATAATTAACATTTCTATGGTTCGTGAATGCAGCCTCGACAGTAGATAAAATAAAATAAATAAATGTGTCATCACTCTGTGGCGTTCTCCGCAAATGAGAAGCATATCGACTTGTTCTCCACAGGAGTGCATCATTCACATTCGCTTGATTCGATGATGTACTGCGAAACCATCGAATGGTGTTTATATGTCAATAGCACGTTAGATGGATACGCCGTATTCGGCGTATATTTACTGTTTTCACGATATACGAGAGAAAATTGTCAGAGCATGTGCTTCGATAAGTGCCGAAGTGCTACGGAATACCACTCAGCCCGCATCTCGTGGTCGTGCGGTAGCGTTCTCGCTTCCCACGCCCGGGTTCGATTCCCGGCGGGGTCAGGGATTTTCTCTGCCTCGTGATGGCTGGGTGTTGTGTGCTGTCCTTAGGTTAGTTAGGTTTAAGTAGTTGTAAGTTCTAGGGGACTGATGACCATAGATGTTAAGTCCCATAGTGCTCAGAGCCATTTGAACTATTTGAATACCACTCAATCTATGATAAGAAGATTGCAGCACTGCATTGATACCAATGGTCATTACTTCGAACACCTTCTGTATATGGACGTTCATGTCATTTTTGTGACCTTCACTGACCTACAAAGACCTTACTGTTACACATCATTGGATTCGTCTCGATAGCCGCTACCAGAAAATAAGTACCAAAATGTAGCATCCCATTATGTAAAAAAAAAAAGAACTTTATATCTACGGCGCAACCCAACATAGCAACAAAAAACTAGCGTCATATTATGGCCCCCGGTATCCCATGCAACATTTGTAACGCAAACTTTTCATCTACTATCATACTTTCGGAGTTATTCTAGGTGGCAATAGTTTGTGACTCATCCTGTATACATACACATGAACAAGCATGTGTGTGTGTGTTTATCAGTTTTTATAGTATGTATGAATATTGCCCTCCTGGTTGATTGCAAGAAATGTTACGTGAAATAGTACTACCATATTAGAATTCATGGTGATGATTCATGAATAAAGAGGAGTGAATTATAAAATTAACGAAAATTTTCTTGAATCATTTCATGAGAAATCAGTTCGTTATCCTTATGGAAACAGAACTAGCACCCGATCTACAGTGACTAACGCGATAATTTTGTGCTAAATCCTAATCTTACTAGCATATTTTTGACCTGAAAGTAACAAGATAAAGGAAAGTCCTGTTGTATTAGCAGTACTGTTCTGCATTTTTAATACAAATGCGCCAGAATACGTTTTTAGATCATGAAAAATACTACTGCTAAACTAGAAATTTTTCAGACGACAGTCGAGCAGCTGCTTCTGTTGTTAATGGAACAGATTTGTTGTCCGGAGCAAATGGAAAATAATGTAGCGTAGGTTTCAGGCGCCTTGCGTGCATGCAGCTGGCTAGCGCAAACATTACTATACCAACTACAGACTAACTGAAACTCTGGTTGTCAACGAAAAATGAAACAATTATGGCGCTAACTTTGAAAGGTGGCTACACTGTGCCACTGCGCCAGAGAGTGCGCCAAAGAGTACTATTAAGCCGCCTCCACAGTGCTTGTGGAGAGTTCGTGAAAGTCAGTGCTTGTGAAGAGATCGTAGAGGACAGTTTTGTCGAGAGCTCGTGGTTGTTGTGAAGTTGGAGCAAGATGTTGTAGTAAAGAGTATAGTTCCATGTCTTATGCAGTTATTTGATGGGAGAGATAGCAGATGTTATTGTAATGAGTGCATTTCGTCAATATATATGAAGGTAAAATTTATAATGTTCCTTTATTAGTTGTGTATCTGAAATAATGTGTCACTACAGGTTCAGTCAACAAAGCATCTGGCTCGTGTTCTTGTATTAGAGTGAATTTTGGTGTTCTTGCGTAACTATAGTTTTTCTAAATTTCTTTTGTCACGTCGGTATAATTGGTATTTAAGAATTCTTGTCTTGTTTGAGAAGAACCGTGCCAGATGTGGACGTTGAGTCACACTCGCACATACAGAACAGTTACTTTTGTGCTTATTGGTTTTGTTGGTTTTTTTAGTTGCTGGGGACTTAATTAATTAACTGTGTTTACTGAAATTTTCTTACATTGTTCTCTGCAGTCAGATAGCGTAACAATTCTAGTCAGGGCCAACCGATTACGAGACTTACGTAATCGGACAGACAGCTAATAAAATCACAATCATATTTTTGTCTGTATAATTAAGCCCCCATGCACGTGGCGACCGCTGCTTCGGATCGTCCCTTGGATTCTTCTGATTGTGAAAATTGTAGACTGTAGTATTGCTGTAGCAATTTGTAGTTTAGTGATTGTAGTCTGTATTGAGTGTGTAGATTTGGTAATTAGCATTCTTCTAATGGTATTTTTCAAAATTTAATTTTTTTATTGCCTTGTATACGCGTTTGACAATTTTGTGCAATTATTTCAATTGTTCGATTGATCGTGTTTGAGGGAGTCATTGCATTTGAATGGTATTGTTGAGATAAAGAGTCACCGTGTGTAATTTTCGTACAGTGACGAATTTTTTGTATGTTTTGCAAATGATTACGCGATCGATGAAAAAGGGAAAAATGATGAATAGTGAGAATGACGAAATTGTTGACATGGCGAACTCGCCAACAGAGGAAAACAGTATGATGGATAATGAAGTGGAAAACAATGTAATAAGTCGGGAAAATAGTCCGGAACCATTTCAAAATTTTTCTCAATCAGAAAATTCACAGAATACGAGATTAACGATGGAAGATTCTGGAATAGTATCAAACACAGATAGCCTTATGGCTATGCAGAAGGAAGTTAGTTTTGTGGGAAATGTTAGGGGCGAAAAGAATTCTGAACAATTTAATATGGAGCAGTTGATGAGTGCTATATTAAATTTGGGAGCACGTATGGAAACACAGATGGGAACTTTGCGATCTGAAATTAAAACTGATATGGGAACAATGGAAACACGGATGGGAACAATGGAAACACGGTTTGGATCTGAATTAAAAACAGAGATTGGAACAATTAAAACAGAGATGGGAACTTTGGAAACACGGTTAGATTCAAGAATAGGGACATGTTTCAAAAATATGAAAGATGAATTAAAGAAAGAAATCAGGGAAGAAGTACAACCGATTCTGAATTCTCACAATAATAGATTAATTGCAGTAGAAATCAGACAAAGGGAACAGGATAGAGAACAGGAAGAAAGAGATCGCGTGATAGTACAGAATTTTTCAGAGTTAAATTTACAACGTGCAAAGGATAAGGAAGAAATATTTGAAAGAATCGAGGAATCCGTACCAAATGACAGAATAAATAATCTAACACAACAACATGAACAGCTAGCTACCAAATGTGACAATACTGAAACCCGAGTCGCGACACTTACGGAAGACGTAAATAAACAGAAAGAACAATTTGGTGACTTATCGGAAAGAGTGGAGGAAATTTCAGATAAACTGACAAATCTTAGTTTACATGGGGACAGAGATTCGGATGATACAGCTCCATTACCATTTGCAGAAACCGAAGAATACCAGAACATAAATAAGCATGTTGAAAATCAGGGAAAATTTAATGAACGCGTGAAAAGGGAATTTGAGGCATTACGAAAGCAAGTCAAGCTGATCGAAGGGGAAATTGTAGGAAAAGATAGCAGAAGAAATTTAGAATCACAGGTAGCAGAGGGGTTTGAAGAAAATAATTTGTTTCATTTACGGGATGCAACAAGAGAGCGCCAGGCGCGCGAACTTTACAATAATCGACATTCGGACCGGGACAGACGCGGTAGGTCTTTGTCGCCACGAGGCGAAAACTTTGATTATAAACACTTTTTGACTGTCCGGAAATTTAAGATCTTCCGCAATTCTAAGAATGACATACATCCATGTGCATGGCTAGATCAATTTATGTACGCACTTCCACCAAATTGGCCACTAAGTCACAAACTAGAATTCATGTGTGGATATTTAGAAAACGAACCGGCGACGCGGATGCGCGCACTCATTAGAGATTGCAATAATTTAAATGATTTTTATCATGCATTTCTATCGGCATATTGGTCCGAAAACACACAAGACAGAGTCAAACATAGTCTGATTATGCAGCGTAAATTTAAACAGTCTGAGTTCCGCACGCCGGCAGAGTACTTTGAAGACATGATTCGAAAGAATCAGTTCCTGTCCAACCCTTATAGCCCGACTGAATTAATTCGCATTTGTTTAACTAAGCTGCCACAATCCATAAGACAAATTGCTTTGGCCGGAAGATGTAAAGATGACATTGAGACTTTTAAGACTTTGTTGCAAGAACTGGAGTATGACAACGACGACGGGACCTCTTGTAACTTTTTCAGTAACAGTAATTACAATAGATTTTCAGAGAAAAGTGATAGTGGTCGGAACGGGCGTTATATGGGTAATTTTGAGAATGACAGACGTAACAGACACGACAATAGATACCAGCCCTATGACAATAACAGACGTTCTAATAGAAATTACACAGACAACTATAACAACGGTAATTCGTATCGGAATGATCAATCATACGGAAACAGTAATCGGTATCATCAGGACAGAAATCATTCATACAGTAATAGAAATTCTTACTACAGAAATAGTCAGGGTAGTAGATACAACAATAATTTCAGAAATGACAGTCGAAATTACACAAGAAGTAGTTATGCTGACAGACAGGAAAACAGAAATTTTAATAACAGACACAACCAAGAATTTGTATCTAACAGACAGGAAGGACCTAATTGGCATCCTCCACGTGACAGAATTTCAGAGAGACAAGTGCAAATCGTAGAAATGGATCCGCGAAATGACGCGAATACTCAAAGACGTGACGCAAACAATCGACAATGACTTGCAGCTTCGGCTTCTGGCAGCAATATAGACGGTTCAGAAAGTAATGACACTACGACTTTACACTACGTACGCCTGGAAGACATGAGAGACATTTTGTTAGATGAAAAGGAAAATAATGTAGACGCATTTTTACATCCTGTTATTGAAGTATGTGTGGATAAGAATAAGTTCACTGCAGTTTTAGATTCTGGGAGCCCATTGAATGTCATTAGTGAATCAGTTTTTCGTATATGTGAAAGAACTATTGCCTGTCCTGTGTTACCTATTTCTAAAACTACAATTCGAGGTGCGATTTCTGGAAAAAGTGTGGAGGTCAAACAACAGACCAATTTAAATTTCATTTGTCAAGGATACGAATTTTCTGCTAATTTTATTATTGTTCCATTACTCAGTACACAAATTATATTAGGTATGGAGTTTCTTAACGCACATAAGGCAATTTTGAACTTTAAAGAAGGAAGTGTAAATTTGACTGTTGCTGGAATGCCGAAATGTTTAAAATTTTTCGAGTGTTTAACAAGATCTGAGTCAGATACAAAATGTTTAAGGTTTCTTACTTCTGATGTTTTCGTTGAGCATTATGACGACAATGTGTTTATTCATGATAATGACAATAGATACAGAGACGCGATGGATGATATAATTAATAGCGAAGAATTAATTAATGAAAAGGTTAAGAAAGCTGAAGTGCCAGATGACGTTGCAATTCATTCGTAGCTTAAATGAAATTTTACCTGTTTGTCTTCGTGACAATATTACTTCTTATGTTGACGACATTCTTATCGCTAAACGTTCTTGGAGTGAACACAACAAAATTTTGGACTCATTATTACGTATCTTTGCAAAAGTTGGCATGACAGTGAACTTGGAAAAATCTGAATTTGGTCGTTCTCAGGTGAAATTTCTCGGTCACATTATATCTACAGAAGGTATTCTTCCTGATCCAGAGAAACTAGATGCTATTCGTAATTATGCTGTTCCTACCACAAAACGTGATGTTCGTAGTTTCCTTGGTGTCTGTAATTTTCTTAGACGCTTTGTTAGATTGGACGATTTGGCCACACCTCGTTTATGTGAACTATCCGGAAAGAAATCTAATTGGTGTTGGGATGAGGAAGCTCAGTCAGAATTTGAACAACTTCGTGATGCTTTAGTTGCTGCTCCACTTCTTTCACATCCGGATTTATCTAAAGAATTTTGTCTGGCGACGGACTCATCATACAAAGGCCTAGGTGCACATTTATTTCAAGAGATAGAAGAAAACGGCGTTGTAGTACAGAAAACTATTGCATTTGGAAGTCGTGTTCTCTCTAAATCAGAAAAGAATTATTCGATTACGGAACTTGAAGCTTTGGCTGTGGTTTGGGCTTTTACAAAATTTCGCACATTTTTGTTTGGCAGACATACTAAGGTTTACACCGATCATCGAGCTCTGGAATTTCTTATGTCAACAAAATTAACTCACGGCAGATTGTCACGATGGGCGTTGTACCTACAGGAATTTGACTTCAGTATTGTTTACATACAGGGTTCTTCTAATATTGTTGCCGATGCTTTATCACGTGCACCTATGGGTTTGAAACGAAGTGCTGAAGAGGACTACAAGGAAAACAATTATTGTTTGATGTATATTCAAGGTGTTGCGTTTGAGAACTTTATTTCGTCTTCGCTCCAGGACATCGCTAAGGAGCAAAATAAGGATCCAATCTGGAAGGACATTAAGGAGAAGTGGAGGAGAAAGGAAAGCGTGGCGATTAGACAGCATTATTTAGTTCGCAATGACATTCTTTTTAAACGAAAATCGGTCGACAACTCCGTTTGGTTAGTTTGTATTCCTGATGAGTGGGTTAATAAGCTGATTTGGTATACGCATCTCAGTTATGCACACTTTGGTCCCCGAAAATGCTTTCACAAATTACGAGAAAATTGTTACTTCAGTAATATGGAAAAACGTATTCGATCTGTTCTTGCCAAATGCAAATTATGTCAAATGGCTAAGCCTCCAACGATTTCTCACAGAGCACCGTTGTTTCCCATCATTCCAGCGAAATTAAAGGAGATGGCTGCAGTCGATTTGTTCGGTCCAGTGGTTCGTTCTACTAATGGTTTTGCGTACATTTTCGTAGCAGTGGAATTGACATCAAAATATGTGTGTTTTACACCTTTACGCAAAGCAACAGCTCGTTCAGTATCTAACGCTTTTATCAAACATTTTCTTAAAGAAGTCGGTCACGTTGATAAGGTTATATCAGATAATGGATCACAGTTTCGTTCTAAAATTTGGCTTCGTACTTTACAGCGTCGTAAAATTAAACCAATTTTCATTTCACTTTTTCACCCTCAATCTAACGCTTCAGAGAGATGGATGAAGGAAATCAATAAATTGTGTCGTCTCTATTGTCATCAGAATCACAGAACGTGGGATCAGTATCTTCATATTTTTCAAAACATTCTGAATGATCTCCCTAATGACTCAACTTCTTTAGCGCCTCTATTGATATTAAAAAATAAAGTACCAACAAATCGCATTTCTGAAATCGTTCCTTTTCCGCCTTCACGGAAACTGCGGCATTCTGAAGTTGTCAACCTGGCTCTGCGAAATATTGCATCTGCGGCTGCTAGAAGAGAGAAATCAGCTAGACGTCCTGGTCGTTCAAAAATCTTGTCAGTTGGTCAAAAGGTATTAATAAAGTCCCACCGTTTGTCTCATAAAGGAAAAGGCTTGTGTCGCAAATTTTTTCTGCTTTATAACGGTCCATATAGAATTCGCAAAATTATTCATGATAACACTGTTGAAGTAGAAACTCTTAAATCACGACGCTCTAAAGGAATACATCATATATCAAACGTTAAAATTTTTGTGGAATGACATACTTGTGAGAAACTAACAGCTAGATGTAAACATGCGGAGAGTACAAGGATACCGCGCTGTGTTTTGGCGGCGGCACATACTCAAAGCAACAGTGAAGTCTGCGCGCCGCACAAGGCAGTCGTTGACCGCGAACAATAGCTTCCTACGTCACGCGCCTACAGCTGATCGAGCGCTCAGTGCGAACGCACTGACAGCCGTAAACAAACACACAGTCTAATTTCTCCGATTAAATTCAGTATAAAGCTATAAGGACTTGTTGAATTCTGTTATTAACATTCAGTATTTTTCAGGATACGGTTGTATAAAGTATTTAAGACCTTCAGGTAAATTTTGTGCGTGTCCGACGTTAAGACGACTTGCTATCGAGAAAATTTCAGGAAGAATGTAATTTCGAAGAAGAAACTAATAAACTAAAAAAGGGTAACTATTAATTGAGTTTATTTTTCAGGTAACAAATTTCCACTTAGGTACGTACTTTAGACGTAATTTGCTGCTCGCGATTACGTGATTCATACTTTGTGCTAATTTCATGTTCTATGAATTTACTTGTGAAGCGACATGCTTGCATACATTTACTGATTTTGACAATTATTGATTAATGAACTGGGTTGTGACTTGTATATATTATGCATCGCTTAGCCGCTATGCTTTTTCACTGATGTCATATTTTCTTATTATGTGTCTGTTGTGCTTATTTATTTAAATTGTAATGGTAACCTGATTTATTGTGCTGATGTGTTTAGGTATGTAAGTTATACTTTGTGATTTATCTGCTTGCGCCTCCATGTTTACTTATTAAGATGACATATGAACATTTATTTGCTTATGCTGATATGTTGCTAATAACCTGTTTATTACGTAAGATATATGTTTGCTGCTTTTTGCATGGATTACATATTTACACATTTCTGTTTTGTTGCCATAACTGCTCTTTAATTTGGTATATAGAAATGCTGATATACTGTGTATGAACATAGAGTTTAGGTCACATTACTGTATTAATTATAGATTGTTCGCTTGGCAGAGCCTCGTTGTAGGAATTGTGCTGCATCCACTTGTTGACATTTTGTTCTCTACTGGTATATTTACTCGCTATTGCAAGTTTTGCTTACGCTCAGTGCCATATATTTTTAAGATAAGAAAATTAACTGCTATAATTCGACGAACGACATTAGTACAAGAAAGTCATAGAAGTCACATGAGCTGAGGTTTTATGGAAGCTGTATAAATTTATGCTAATAGGAAGGAAGCTAACGACATGACATACCAATACTAGGTTTAGACCATTGACAGTTATTACAGTGCATTTTTCGTGAGCAATTGAAATAGGAAGTGACACTTGACACAAGAAATACTCCACATGTTTGCTTCTGTCTGCCATAATTCTTGAAGTGGTGTACACACTGTGAAACATTATGATCATTCACACTCCGTAATCGTACTTAATTACTGAGAGTTATTCGAACTAAGTCTGTTAGAGGTCAGGTATGCATTTCTTTTATTTAATGATGGACAAGGAACCAAAATGTATCTTATAATTTATAATGAGTAGAAAATTTGGGTCAGATGGATTACACAGAAGTTGTGTGTGGACACTGTGTCTTCGGATTGTATGGGATGCTGAATTGAAGTTGCATTAGGATTTTATCTGTACTTGTTCGAGGAGACTGACTAGAGGAAAGAGTTGTGATGGAAGTGAGATGATATTGGTGCTGAGGTTTATATTTATCGACGTATTATTGAGGTATAGAAATTATATGAAGTTGAGTTGTTATGGAAGTGAAATGATATTGGTGCTGAGGTTTATATTTATCGACGTATTATTGAGGTATGATTATTGGAGTTTTGGTGTATAAGAGGTAAAGTAAGTGAGGAGCATATTTTTTTTGTTGGTCTTATGGAACAAGGAGGATGAAGAGAGCAGACTAGAACACTAAAATAGAAGGAAGATAGTCTATACACACACTTTGTTAAATAACTAAGCAGTATATACTTTTTTTTGAAGAGAGGAAGTATTTGCATATCTTGGCTCACTGACAGTTGTTCAACAACAGTACATTTGATCTGGCTTGGCAAACATTGGTCTTGACATGATGACTATGACGTTGACCTAACTATTATTGACTGTTATACATTGCTGCCACTACTACTTGATACACATGATGAACATTAAATTTTGACAGAATTACATTTACACAATTAACACTATTCAGTTACACAGTAGTACTTAATGTGAATGAAAGATGAATGAGTGTGTTTTGTGTGTTGTCCTTTCCTAATCCTACCCACCTATCTCCTAAATATTATTTTATTTGTTGGTAGTGGCTTGCACTGACACCCATGAATATTATAGGTTTACTGGTATTTGTGTATTGTAATAGTTAATAGGACAATTATCTGACATCATTTGTGTGTTTGTTATGATTTGTACGTTACTGTAAAAGCATTTGTATGTGCATTCAAACTATTGTTCATGCCTGAACTGTCTGATTAGTGAAGATAAATATTCTGAATTGTTACCTGCACTTTTCAACATGATGTGTGACATTTGGTCGTGTTTAATTTCTGCTGATGAACTGTGTGATCAGTGATTGTAAGAAAAAATTTATGGACTGTTACCTGTACCTTTTCTACATGATTGGTGCCACTAGGACATGTTTAATTTCTGCTCATAAACTCTGATAAACAGTGTGATCAGTGCTAGTGAATTTTTTGGAACTGCTTTTGCTGAGAGATGTGACTTTTTGCTGGTGTCTGCACCTACTCAACATTGCTGGGTGCCACTGTTAGAACTGTTTCTACTGAAATGATGTTACTTCTTGCTGTCTGCACCTACTCAACATTGCTGGGTGCAACTGATGAACTGTTTCTGCTGAAATGATGTCACTTGTTGCTGTCTGCACCTGCTCAACATTGCTGGGTGCAACTGATGGACTGCTTCTACTGAAATAATGTCACTTGTTGGTGTCTGCACCTGCGCTCAACATTGCTGGGTGCAACTGATGAACTGTTTCTACTGAAAAGATGTCCCCTGTTGCTGTGTGCACCTGATCAACATTGCTGATGCCACTAATGGACTTCTTCTACTGAAATGGTGTCACTTGTTGGTGTCTGCACCTACTCAACATTGCTGGGTGCAACTGATGGACTACTCCTACTGAAATGATATCACTTGTTGGTGTCTGCACCTGCTCTCAACATTGCTGGGTGCAACTGAAGGACTGCTTCTACTGAAATGATGTCACTTGTTGGTGTCTGCACCTGCTTAACATTGCTGGGTGCCTCTGATGGACTGCTTCTACTGAACTAATGTGACTTGTTGCTGTGTGTACCTCTTGAACTTTACTGGGTGCCACACATGGAACTGCTTCTACTGAAATAATGTCACTTGTTGCTGTCTGCACCTGCTCAACATTGCTGGGTGCCACAGATGGACTGTTTTTACTGAAATGGTATCACTTGTTGGTGTCTGCACCTGCTCAACATTGCTGGGTGCAACTGATGAACTGTTTTTACTGAAATGATGTCACTTGTTGGTGTCTGCACCTACTCAACATTACTGAGTGCAACTGATGGACTGCTTCTACTGAAATGATGTCACTTGTTGGTGTCTGCACCTGCTCAATATTGCTGGGTGCCACTGATGAACTGCTTCTACTGAACTAATGTGACTTGTTGCTGGGTGTACCTGCTAAACTTTACTGGGTGCAACTGATGGACTGCTTCTACTGAAAAGATGTTACCTGTTGGTGTTCTTTTTTGTATAAACTAATCATTGAAAGCATTTTATGTGAACATTTGTATAAACTGATTTTTTGTATATTGTGTAAACTATTATGTAAAGTCACATGTATGAAAATAATTTGTATTGCCTTCTGTATTTCATATATTAGGTTAGTAAAAGGTCAGTGCAAAGCCAAAATTTTAACCAATTATGTGATGTTTAGGTATTAATATTATCTTTATTTTTGTCTGTATTATTGTGGACGAATTTGGTGGTATTTTCACCACCAATGCTGGCAAAAATACCATCAAATTCTGGCCTGTGGAGGAGGGGCATATGAAAGGTGGCTACACTGTGCCACTGCGCCAGAGAGTGCGCCAAAGAGTACTATTAAGCCGCCTCCACAGTGCTTGTGGAGAGTTCGTGAAAGTCAGTGCTTGTGAAGAGATCGTAGAGGACAGTTTTGTCGAGAGCTCGTGGTTGTTGTGAAGTTGGAGCAAGATGTTGTAGTAAAGAGTATAGTTCCATGTCTTATGCAGTTATTTGATGGGAGAGATAGCAGATGTTATTGTAATGAGTGCATTTCGTCAATATATATGAAGGTAAAATTTATAATGTTCCTTTATTAGTTGTGTATCTGAAATAATGTGTCACTACAGGTTCAGTCAACAAAGCATCTGGCTCGTGTTCTTGTATTAGAGTGAATTTTGGTGTTCTTGCGTAACTATAGTTTTTCTAAATTTCTTTTGTCACGTCGGTATAATTGGTATTTAAGAATTCTTGTCTTGTTTGAGAAGAACCGTGCCAGATGTGGACGTTGAGTCACACTCGCACATACAGAACAGTTACTTTTGTGCTTATTGGTTTTGTTGGTTTTTTTAGTTGCTGGGGACTTAATTAATTAACTGTGTTTACTGAAATTTTCTTACATTGTTCTCTGCAGTCAGATAGCGTAACAATTCTAGTCAGGGCCAACCGATTACGAGACTTACGTAATCGGACAGACAGCTAATAAAATCACAATCATATTTTTGTCTGTATAATTAAGCCCCCATGCAACTTTTGTTGCGATAAACATGCGCACGGCATTGCGCGTAAAAGCCGTATGTCGCTGATCACCTCACCGCTATCTGTGGCGCCTAGCTGCTGTTACTTTGACAATTTTCAGAAACAAATGTGGAGGTCTGATTTATGACACGCGTAATTTTCTCGTCATCACGGTACTAACGTAACAGAAAACCGGGAGGGAACCAGTCTGTAGAAGAAACTACAAAGCGCTGCATCTAATTGTATAGCTAAATGTGTTCCATACCTTGCGAACCACTGTGAGATGCCTGGCAGAGAGCACTTCCCATTGTGTGACTTAATAGGGCTTCTTATCGTGCCATTCACTTATGGAGCCTCAGAAGAACTGATTCTTATATGCGTCTGTAGGCGATGAAACTAATCTAATCCCTTGGTGGTATCCCTAGTTTTTTCACTGAAGGCTTGAAACTCTGTAAGTAGGTAAATAGTTACGGGTGAATACCAAATGGGTTGAGATATGAATGGAAATTTGGATTGAGGGGAGAGGCGTTCTAGGGTAGGCCGTGCAACTGTGCCATGCCACTGTGCCAGGGTGGCCTAGTGTTTAGCCGGCACGGTAGTACAGCGTGTTCGGTCAGATGGTTAGTTGCCCTCTGTAATAAAAAAAAACTGAGTTAATAGATCAACAACGAACTTAAAACGGATGTCACGACGTCCGCCCCGAGCACATGCAACGAACGAAAGCGAACAAAATGAAATAAAAAAAAAAAAAGTGGTTAGAGCATCTGCCCAGTAAACGGGAGTCCCAGGTTCGAATCCTGGCCTTGGTACAAATTTTCATTTGTATTTTCAGCCTGGATGTATGCACCACATTTGTCTGTATGCTTTCACCGGGTAGCTTGCGTCTGTCTTCAGAGTCTGTCAGTACAATTTTCCAGTATCTTCGTCATTCTTAAGCACTGGTCAAACAAACCTGTGACCAATTGTGAGGTATAGGACTCACACATTTGAGCAATGTTCTATAATGTGTCGCACGAGGGTTTTGCACGCACCCTCTTTCTAGAGTGACTACAATACCCCAGTATCCTATCACTGAACTGAAGTCTACCAACTGCTTCACTTACGACTAAGCCTACTTGATCGTTCTGTTTCATATCCTTGCAAATTATTACACCCAGTTTTCTGTTAGAGTTAACCGATTTCACTTATGAGTCACTGATTTTGCGTCATAGGATACAAAGTTTCTCCATATTGTGAAGTGCACAATTTTATGTTTCAGGACATTTATAGCAAGCTGTCAAACTGTACATCACACTGAAATCTGAATATTTGTACAGCCTTTTTTAGACAGATACAGATAACTTTATCGTCTGAGATTACCATTAATATTGTCAGCCAGGTCGTCAGTATACAACATGAACTGTGTGCTTCTTCGAGATACTAACAGCAGAATCGTACATAAATCTACTGGACAAATTATACTGTGGAGTTTGCACGATATTATCTGCTAATGGCGCCCAATCTTCTATAAATGCTCTTATACAGGGTGTACCAAAAGGATTGCGCAAACTTAAACGGCTGAAGGTACACGATAATGGAAGCACAAATGTCAAGTAAACATGGGTTCTAAAACGCATACCGTAAGAGCTATGAGGTATTCTCGATTTTCAATATTGTGAAACAAATCTCTTCTACTGCAAACTCTTTGCTTTCCATATTTTGGGAAGTGGTAGTATGGACCAAAATAAGAAAAGAAATGTCCAGTAAACATGTGCTCTCAAATGCATACCTTTAACAGCTATGAGCACCTGTTCATCTTCGGTACTTTGGAAAACACTCTTCTAACGAACAAGTGCTCATAACCTTTAAGGTATGCATGTTTGAGCATTTACTGGACATTTTTTTCTTATTTTGTTCAATACTACAATTTCCCTAAATATCGAAAGCAAAGAGCTTGCAGTAGACGAGATTTGTTTCACACTATTGAAAATCAAAAATATCTCATAGCTCTTACGGTATGCGTTTTAGATCCCATGTTTACTTGATATGTGTGCTTCTATTATCGTGTACTTTCAGCCGTGCAAGTTTGTGCCATTCTCTTTGATACACCCTGTATACAGTACACCAGCAAAGAATGGTCGTAGACGTGGTTGAGGCTAAGGAGTATACGAAATTGTGTTTTTATGCTGTGAAGCAGATGAGCTACTAAGTATGTAGCTATATTCTTAAAGTGCATACGGAACTTTTGCTCCCTCATGTAGTGATCCTGTTTCTCAGTGTTTAAGCAGTTTTTTTTTTTTCATTATTTGCCGTCGTACAGTTACATGCTTGTGACCAATTCAAAGTATCGTAAGTAAAATAAATTTTTATTACAAAATATTTGCCGTTTGTGAATGTAAATGGAATACATGTTATGATGCTAAGGTGCAACAGAGATAGTTATTTTTCATTGCTGTTCAAAACGCTGAATTTTTTACCGGGTCGTAAATGCTACGCTGTGGATTACGCCTTGTGATGTTCATAGATATGTGGTCCCAATTCATGTAACGGTGTCTCTCTATGAATGCTGATATTTTAAGGTACAGTCAGATAGCGGCCAGTTTATTAATAAGAACAATCAACGATGACTTTGACAGATAAGATACATGTGGGTTCTGTATTGCAGCTGTATTTAAAATTGATACCAGCCTAAAGGTAACGATTCGCAATAGGCGACAAATTTGTGTGATGCGCATGTTGAATATTGATCAGCAGTGTCGCATAGTTAGTGAAAGACCGTTAAGTTTTTGGTTGTGGGCCGTTGTGGCCGAGCGGTTCTAGGCGCTTCCGTCCGGAACCGCGCTGCTGCTACGGTCGCAGGTTCGAATCCTGCCTCGGGCACGGATGTGTGTGATGTCCTTAGGTTAGTTAGGTTTAAGTAGTTCTAAGTCTAGGGGACTGATGACCTCAGATGTTAAGTCCCATAGCGCTTAGAGCGATTTCTCTTGGTTGTGCTGCTCCATTGCTAATGACGTAGAGATTTAATAGCACTTACTTTCACTCATAGACCTCTAACAGGCCTAGGTTAACTGTTCCACTTCTCTGCATTGCTATTTCTGAGATACTGACATAAATACATAGTGTGCATAGCTCTAGTTCCTTTCGCAAGATACTAAAGAAGAACATGGCAAAGCTGTTATTATCTCTCTAAAGCTCAGGATTGTACCTTAGCTTATGATGCGCAAACAACTGCAAGTATCTGTATGAGTTGAAAGAGCGTTTAACGCCAGTGAGAGCCATAAGTGATCAGCAAACATATGCACAAGATATGATGAAAGTAAGCATCCACCATAAAGACAGAAAACACGAGGATAGTCCGAAAATACTTATATTAATACTCCACTGTCTACAAATGTTTTCATGTTTCATTAACTCTTTCTCTCTCTCTCTCTCTCTCTCTCTCTCTCTCTCTCTCTCTCTCTCCCCTCCCTTCTTCCTCACTCCCTCTCTGTCTCACGCACACACACATACAAGGTCAACCGACCCAGAACAAGAGACCGAAACGAAAGCTACATAGTCTACATAAGTTTACCTTTTGTCTTCCAACAATGTGTGCTGCAAAACGTAGAGGAAGCTTCGTCGTGTAGTAAGTGTTGCTACAAGGAGACAAAACAAGAATGCTGAAAAAACACAAGGGAAATGTTTACGCTATATGTCTAACGCAAGGTATGTGGAAACATTTTTGCACTCTTGAAGAGCACGGCGTGTTGCTATACAAGGGAGCAGAATAAAAAATTATGCGACATATTTCCATCTGAGGAGCCATTTCCATTTAAAAAGTGAAAGAAAAATACCTGCGCTGTGGAGCGAACTTTGTAAATACGGTACAGTAGTTTGCCTCTGTGATACTATATGTGTATGTTTTGTGCTGCCAAACATTAGCAACTAAACTGTGAGCAGTTCTGTTCTACGTACGTTGTTCTTACAAGATGTTTACTATTTTAAGTATTTGCTTGGTTATTTAATTATAACTCACTCGATCAAACTTCATAATTGAACAGTGAGTGTTTCGCCGAAATGCTGAAGTTACGAAAATATTCGAAAATCTTGTGGAAGCTTTGAAGACCAACCACAAATTTTTTTAACAAGCTGCAATAAGATATATCGCTACAATGTCGTTGACTTCAGAAAATATACTTTTTATAGTCTCAGTGGTGTGGCACAGATAGCGGATATTGTAACAGTAAGCTCTTTATAAGATGAATACATTGACACCTCTCGTGACCAAATATAATTTATTATCAATAGGAGTAGTATAACGAAAATACGGCTGTAAATAGTCACGTCGAGTGGTGACGTGTTCGAGATTGAGTCAGGACTCAGGTCCTTTCAGCATGGCTACGCCACTAGGAGATTGTAGGTCTGTTCGAGTGGTTATGACGAACAGACGAATGACAACAGTTGACATTCGGCAGATATTACAGGCAGAATGTCATCACGAACCACGGTGAACAGATTGCCGGAAACTGGAGATCTTCCGTTGCTATGTGTCAATTAGCGCTGACGCCGTAACAAATAGTGTCTTCTAATGGCTTGGAGCCAAACTGGGACATTTTGCTGCAGTCTATCATATTAAGCGGTGTCAGCAGTCAGATAAAGACTAACGTGGAGACGACATGGTCAGGTGATTCACGAGACCTATTGGGATCGTGGTTGGAGGAACTGTTGGATGTGACTACGGGACTGGTTTAGTATTTATTGAAAGGAGGCTGAACGTTCACCATTGCGTGGCAAGAACGGTAAATCCTGTTGTCGTATCCTCGATGAGCAGGATACCAGACGGCATTTTCCAGCAGCATAACGCAAGACCCCGCACTACAGTTCACAACAAAGTCCCCTTGAGGAATCTATATATCCCCTAATGACCTACCTGCTCCCCTGTTCTGTCATCCACACAGCTTGTCTGGGATTCGATGGGAAGATGTTGGTCTATACCTTCATAGCAGCCTCTGGTCAGCAGTCTTAATCAACTGACACAGCAGTTTCAGGCATGACAACAGCTTCCTCAAGATCGCATTTGAGGCTCCCTGCTCCCACGCCACAGCGAATTAAAGGACGTATTCCTGCCCAAGAGGGTCACACCGCATATCGGTGTTGATAATGTACAGGATTTGATAGATATCGGACTGGTGGTTCACGATGTGGCACTTACTATTTCCGTCTGTGTGGTTCAAAACGAATCGCCGAAACTCTGCGATGTTTTCAGACATCCTAACAAATTGAAACTCTGTGTCAGAAGGTGACTCGAAGCAAGGACCCTACGCTCTGGCTCAGCCAGTTCTCCGGAATATCTTTGCTTCCAGCAGTTCTAGCCCGACTAGGAATGCAGCGCTTTGTGAAATTTTAAAAGTAAGAAAGCTGTGTTGCGTGGAGTAGAGAGGGGGATAGGTCAGCAGGTAATGTCATTGCTCACGAAAGCGTAGGTTGCGAGTTCGAGTATGGATTGACACAAACTTTTAAATTTATTTTCGTATTGCTCATAGAATGATGAATACTCTGTTACTGAGACAGAATTCGTAATGAAGTTACACAACAATAAATAGTGTTGCACACTTTCAGCAATATGGATTTCTTCTTGCGAGATAGGCGAAAATTTTGAAATATCAAAGTCGGCAGAAATGTATCACGAGTAATTTGGTAAAATACAGAGTCATGATTCAGAGAACGATTCTGAATATGACACGCTTATTATTTCTGATGGTAACCTTGCGTAGTGTAATCCTAGATGGTTTTCTGTAACGCGTTCAAGATTTCAGTGCCTACAAAGAAAGGTACCATACTAGCCTGGCACGAAGTACGTATGTGGGCGTCAACAGAAATTCTTCAAACCGGGCGGGGGAGGAGGGGGGGGGGGGGAGGGGAGGGATGCGAGATTTAAGACTTTGCATTTTCTGTATAAGCGATTCAATTAATTTGAAAATGTTTTATGGCCAAGAACTAAATTTGATACGATGTGCGCAAAACTTATTATATCTCAAAAGAGTGATATCTATCTACTTTGTCTTTTTAAGGTAAATTACTTTGGTACATAAAAGGTAAGCATGTTTAAGAATATATCCAAAGCACTTCTCTTTGTGTTACTAATATGCCATGTTTTTGATACAACGATCAGAAATTACATCCCCATATGGTTAAATCTAGCATATCTAACGAATTGTGAAATAAAGCCAGAAAATATTCACAGAAATAATGTTCTCATATTCGCTCAATGTAAGTTTGAAGCTGAAAATTAAAAATCTGAAATAGGGAAAGAAGTCAGTGACTGAGAAAATCTTTCAGCCTATCAACAAAAGTGTCACATTATTATCCTCGGAGACAAGATACAAGGAGTAAACCCATATTAAAAATCTTACTCAACGTTGATGGCGTCTGTAGAACTTCCGTTGCTTATAGAACTTCACGTCTGTTCCCATAAATGCAAGTATTGCATTAATTTCATGATTTCTATTTTTCAGTGTCGACTGGCTCAAATGGTTGAAATGGCTCTGAGCACTATGGGACTTTACATCTGAGGTCATCAGTCCACTTGACTTAGAACTACTTAAACCTAACTAACCTAAGAATATCACACACATCCATGCCCGAGGCAGGATTCGAACCTGCGACCGTAGCAGCAGCGCGGTTCCGGACTGAAGCGCCTAGAACCGCTCGGCCACAGCGGCCGGCTGTCGACTGGCACAACGTAATTTGTACAAAACTTGTTTTTAGAGTTATTTATCTTGGATGGTGCCTCAAAGTGAAGTCTAGGAGCATTATACGAATACATGAATGCTGGACACCTCCAAAAACCGGCCTCAAATTTCCCGGTAGAATAAATGTTTTAGCAGTCTAGGACTCCACCAAAATAATTCTCGTCTCTTCAACCTGTGGTATAATTGTACAGCATGCCAAATGGACTGCAGAACTCGTAGTTCTGCGACTCAGTGCGTCGCTGAATCGTATCCATAGAGTTAGGAAAGGTCCCAATCGTGTAGAGCACATTTTCTCTCTCCTGGAAATTTCACACTTCTTTTCCTCTCTTTTAATGCAGAAAAGGGCATTTTATTTATTTCGATTGACATGTTTGAAATTTTGTATGGATGTACATACCTATAATACAACACGGCGTGTTCTTCCGAAAGGATGGAAGGGAGATTATGATTTAATGTCCCATCGACATCGAGGTCAATAGGGACGGGTGCTCTTCCCACTGTATCATAATAGCTCTGTCATTCAAAACCAAAAGCAGACTCACTAAGCCATCATCCATTCTCTTTTTCCACAGATAAATAGACATTACTGTTCTGATTTTCTTGCGCATCAAAGGGGGGGGGGGGGGGGACGTACTTACGGGAATTGAGGACGAATGACTGGCACATATACTGCTGTCGTGTTTATGTGTTGGGATTCGGCGACGGAATCCGTGCGCTCGTGTGTTAGACTGGCTCCCTCTAGTGCCGATCTGTGTGGCCGAGCGGTTTTAGGAGCTTCAGTCTGGAACCGCGCGACCGCTACGGTCGCATGTTCGAATCCTGCCTCGGGCATGGATGTGTGTGATGTACTTAGGTCAGTTAGGTTTAAGTAGTTCTAAGTTCTAGGGCACAGATGACCTCAGATGTTAAGTCCCATAGTGCTCACAGCCATTTTTTGAGCTCCCTCCTGTAGCTCAGAAAGGGCTTGACAGGAAAGCGACACAGTTCAGCGTCGAGAGTGCTGCCGCACCAAGGGATCGGTAAAATTTCCTGTGAACAGAGTACCAACTAAGAAAACCCAAGACATAGCGTTGCTAAAGCTGTACTATTTCTCGTCGCGTTCGTCAATGTTAAATCTGCTGTTCGTGGAATCACAGCCAATGAACAGAGAATCAAATAGGTAAAAAGGCAAGAACTAGTATAAATCTTTGGATACTGATCGGCTCACTGAGAAATTAAAAATGGTAGACAGCCATCATTTCCACCTTTCATCGCAAAGTGTGTATCCTCGTAAACAAAGAAGGGAGAAAACGCTTAAAGTTAAGGTGTGCAAAGTCGGTTTCGTTTCGTAAAATCTGAACGTGATTTGTATAAATGCAAAGAAAGATCTACATGAAGTAAAAGATACACGCCAAAATGAAACTAGTAAAAGTGTGAAAGAAGAAGTGTTCGAAATAATTATGACTGCTCGGGGAAGTCAGTGGGTCATTACCGACGGAGACCTACGAGACTGGTCATTCTGAATTACCAGTGAGATGAACATTACTATTTCCACGCTTCTCAGAGCTGGTTAAAAATATTTAGGAAATATTACAGAAAAGAAAAGCACAAAATTACAAAACTAACTTAAAGTGAATCTGTAAAGGAGATTTCATTAATCGGTAATATGTAGAGAAATTCGCAGCTGACATGAAAACAAATCTTGTTATCCCTTAAAATACTGTATATAGAGCGAATCAGTCAGGTCTCTTGCAAGAACTGCGTGCGAACCGGGGGACAATAATTTTCAGTACTGGATACCAAACGTCCTCTTACCAGTAGCAGAAAATAATTCATTGCTTTTTTTGGACTCTTGGCTTGGATATGACGACATCTTTGTCTTTGGGAGGACGATGAGAAGACTGTTAATATAATTTGGATCTCATACGAAACTGATAGAGTGATTTTGCCTCTCGATAAAGAACTCTTTCAACAGTGCAAAGGATTTCTCAGAAACTTGTCAGACGGAATAACTTCCGTTAGCTCTTTGTCATATCATCTAATTAATCTTGACAGCGTTTTCGCTTAAATAAAGCGTTATACTGGATGACTGCTTTATTCACAAATGCCAAATTTACGCCTAGTGTTATCTTTAGTGACTGACTAGTTTCCGTGTTTGGCAACTGAATCAGCCAACGGCATTGATACTTTGTAAACACCGGTTCTCGCCCTATCTCCGAAATTAAGCGAAATCGGGCCAGTTAGTGATTGCATGGGTGGCAGTGTGGATATGCCAGGTGGCGTTGGGTCAGGGATACTCAAGTCGTCGAAGTGGCCACCAAATTCAAGATTTCCATCATGCCGCTGGCTATATGGCATGATTATTACTGCCACTTCACTTTATTTTAATTGTGACGACCATAATTAGACACTGGGCGAGCTTGTAATAAGGCCGTTACACGTGGACCTGGACGCCTCACATGGAACGATGTTTGATGATGGGCGCTAAACTGGACATACATCCACGACCTTTGCGAATGCGCCACAGTGCCAGTTCTTAGGTACTTATCTACCGGTACCAGCATCTCCTGTCTATAGCTAACATGAAGGAAACAGAAGGCATGCCAGCCGAACTATCCTGCCAAGAAGTCGACGTCACTCGATTCTAATTCAAGATCTCGTGGAATAAGGAAATTTTGTTCACCCATACGACAGGAACCTCTTACTTTCCTAGAAATAAAAAAATTTGGGTTTCTGATCCGTTGTGGATATACTTCAGAAGGAAATAGTGGGCGGTTGGCCAGTTACGAGTGTAGAGCCTCCCTTCAGATCACAACTTTTGTAAGCTAGGCTTCGAATATTTTCTATTCTTGAAATCTGTCGCGCTATTTTAAATAAGATAATTTCATTGTTGCTACGTAACAAGTGACAAGAAGGACTAGGTTGACTGCAATACTTTTCTACAAATTACATTACACTTCTGCTTCATTAAAAACTCCCATTAAAAGAAAACAACAATGTTCATAACCCTCATCCAGTCAGTTTAAGACAACATATAGTTTTAAACAGCTAAACGGATGTACCTCAACAACTTCCTCAGCAGCTAAAAAGTTCCATTACAATAATTTATAAAAGTCACCATAATAACAGCATGCTTAAAACCATTAGTTTATAAGTCACCCATTTTCCACGCATGGAAAATATTGATGTAACATGAATGACATTAAGCCTCCAAAAAGCAAAGAAATATTTAGACATTTTTGTTAGGTGACTGTTAACAGTTTGCAATTCATGAAATGCATATTTGACTATCAGCTGTTTTATTGAAAACATTAAGCAACTGGTTTCGGTCTTAAACCATCATCAATGAATATAAGGTCAAGATAGTTCAAGTAAACACATTTATCATGAGATTATTTGACAGTGGACACACCTCAGGTGTTATAATACGTAATAAATTCACCGTAGGGGGTAGCCGCGCGGCTCTTACCACGGTTCGCGCGGCTCCCCCGTCTGTGGTTCGAGTCCTCCCTCGGGCATGGCTGTGTGCGTTGTCCTTAGCGTAAGTTAGTTTAAGTTAGATTCAGTAGCGTGTAAGCCTAGGAACCGATGACCTCAGCAATTTGGTCCCATAGGAACTTACCACCACAATGTAATAAATTAAATTACAGTAAGTTCTACACAGGATATTTACGGGTGCACTCAATTGTGACATCAGTTAAAAAAAAAATCTCTAATGAACTTATGTCCGGAAATGCGTGGTTTCCATGCTAGAGACCACTTATTCAACCATACTTTGTTGCAGAGACTGCGGTCTAATATGCGCTGTGTCATGCAGTCATAGTTATAGTACGCATGGTTTCCTCCTAGATGGTGATTCAAAAAAATGGTTCAAATGGCTCTGAGCACTATGGGACTTGACTTCTGAGGTCATCAGAAGTACTTAAACCTAACTAACCTAAGGACATCACACACATCCATGCCAGAGGCAGGATTCGAACCTGCGACTGTAGCGGTCGCGCGGTTCCAGACTCTAGCACCTAGAATCGCTCTGCCACCACGGTCGGCTAGATGGTGGTATTATTCCTCATACGTCATGTCCTAGCGCCCTCTCCTTGTAGTGGATGTGATACAGAATTGTACACAGTTGTTCCGTATTCGAATCGAGAGCTTTCCGACATAGTATTTACTTACGGTAAGGCAAATGGCAACGGGCGATAGAAACAGCGTTGTATCGGGAGACCTATCCCACCGACAACAACCACAGTATTCAGTGTTTGCAACAGTGTTTCTCCGTTTGTCTGAGACAGGGTCGTTTCAGGAAACAGGAAATTATGAAGGACGTATCCGGAATGTCCGGACACCAGACTTGGAGCAAAATGTGGTGAACACTGTGGAAGTCGACCGTCGTGTGAGTGCCAGGCAGTTGACCCGCCAGTACAGGGTAAGCTAGACGACCGTGTGGAACATTCTCCATGACGACTGTTACTTCCCTTATCACTTACATCGTGTGCAGAGCTTACTAGCGACAGAACTTTCCACATCGGGAGCAGTTTTGTCACTGGTTTCTTCACCAGGCAACCAAGATTCCGGTATTTGTGTCATCCGTTCTATTTGCAGATGAGGCCGCCTAAAAAGCGAAGTGGTATCTTCAACTGTCATAACAGTCATCTGTGGGATAGTATGCAGAACCGCCATAGTGTGGTGCCAGCGAATCATCAGCATCTTTGCTCTGAGCACTATGGGACTCGACTCAACTGCTGTGGTCATAAGTCCCCTAGAACTTAAAACTACTCAAACCTAACTAACCTAAGGACATCACACACATCCATGCCCGAGGCAGGATTCGAACCTGCGACCGTAGTGGTCGTGCGGTTCCAGACTGTAGCGCCTTTAACCGCTCGGCCACTCTGGCCGGCTTCAGCATCTTTGCAGCAAGAATGTGTGGGCCGGGATAACTGCCGATCGTATTTTTGGACGAGTCTTCCTTCCACGCCGCCTAACAGGCCGGAACTAACAGCATTTCTTGCTGGTGACTTTGCCTCCCCAGCTGGAAGAAGTGCCATTGATGATTCGAAGGTTCGAATGTCTCTGAGCACTATGGGACCTAACATTTGAGGTCATCAGTCTCCTAGAGCTTAGAACTACTTAAATCTAACTAACCTCAGGACATCACACACATCCATGCCCGAGGCAGGATTCGAACCTGCTACCATAGCGGTCGCGAGGTTCCAGACTGAAGCGCCTAGAACCACTCGGCCACAAGGGCCGGCTATGGGGCTGTTACATGATGGTGCTCCAGCCCGTTAACGTCCGGACGCATCTCAATTGTGTCTTCCTTGGTCGAGAGATCGGACGAGGGGCTCCAGCTCTATGGCCAGCTCGTTCACCGGATCTCAACCCGGGCAATTTCTGGTTATGGGACCATCTCAGAAGTATCGTGCATACAGAGCCCATCCCATTCCACATGTGGAGACACTGGAGCATTGCATTCATGCTGCATCTGACACTGTTCGCATGCAGCATGGCCGATGTGAACGTCTGAAACAGAACATGCTATGGCGCGTACGCGCATGCGTCGAGGCACATGGAAACCATTTTCAACACATATTGTATCTGTGGCTGCATGGCACAGATACAGTTTCTGTAACAAAGTATGAGTGAAGAAATGGTCTGTAGCACGGAAAGCGTGCAGTTCCGGACATAAGTTTATTAGACATTTTTTGTTTCGCATCCTCTAGAGTTTGTACACGGTGGAAAAAAATGACCCTGTGTATTACAATACCTGAGATGCGTCCACTGTGAAATAGTTGCACGAGAGATGTATTTAGTTGAACTGTTTTTAACGTTATAAGACCGAAACTTGTTGATGCTTAAGCTTTTCAATAAAACAGCTAATGGTCAAATATGCATTTGAAACCTCCCCTTAGAAAAATTTATGAATTACTGTGCTGGTAAACCCCTTACGTTATTTGATTTTCAAACAGCTGAACAAAACTGAACGTGCTCAGACATTTCTCTCTTTACTTATTCTGATCAATAAACTGACACACAATATTTTTAGCGCAACGCAATCTGACTTTCAAGAATCCCTACAAAAGAATGGCCCGCACTAACAATAACCTATACCTTTCACAAATCACTTACCTCACAAAAATCTTCGTTACTCGAACTACTGCAATACAGCCAGCGCCAATACTGCCAGCTAAATAAAAGATTCTAACTACTAAAGGCACTAACCACTCACTGATAGGCATAGTTAGCAAATAAAAGATTTTGATAGAGAACAAACAATGTATTTACCTTAATAGTGTTCAAAAGTCATGTATAAAATCAGTTCATGACATCCAGTCTTACAAATTTACTGTCTCTGCTGATGGACACACGTCCAGATCATCCGCTCTCAAAACTCCGCCATCTCTCTGTCCCTCTCTCCCCACGTTCACCACTGCTGGCGGCTCACCTCCAACTGCGCAACGCTACGCGCTGTTCACATCCAACTGCCCAATACTACAATGGCGAATATTCCAACAATGCCAACCAGCCACAGACTGCACACAGCATAGCCAGTGATTTTCATACAGAGCTCTACGTGGCATTACCAACATAAAAATCTAAACAGCCTACTTACACATTTAATAAAAAAAATATACTTATTTTACATAGGCAATTATCAACGCAGTTAATAGAAGTTTTAAAGTGTCATGACACGTCCCATAAAGCAACTCCTATTAAAAACAGCAAACCAACAAGACTGGAGCAAATGCACTCGTGATCTTAAGACAGTGAACTTGCCGTGGGCCAGCCCCACACCAACGCTTTTCTAAATTACGACCAGAGCTTCGCGACAGTGGTTAGTTTGAGTCTGCACAACTGTAAACCAGAGGAAAAAAGTGATGTCACTATATCGCTAAGAACTGCAACGACTGTGTTCGGTTCTTGGTGAGGTCTGTACGTCTCTTCCCTAACAAAATGTATTATCCTTTATGTGAATTCGCATGCTTACTGGCAGACTACACGGTGGTGTGATTCTGTTAATATGCCACTGTGATATGGACCTCATGTTAAGGGTGAATCATTTCTCCATCATTTGCTCTTTCTCATCTCTGATGTAATGAATTTGTGATGCTTACTGAGAATACAGACTATCTATTCACATTTCGTATACACATTGCAAATTTTTGTTCCTTTGGTGCGAATGTTGTTACCAAATTAGTCAGACTAAACTGTCTTCTGAACTTTGTACATTAATCTCTTTTTAGATATCCTGTTTAGCTGCCAAAAAACATGCATCTGATGGCACAGTACTATTTAAATTTTGATTACCCATTTAGGGAAGACGGTGAAACATGAAATATATAAGTTTTTCTGTAGCATAGAGAATAAAATATGCCTTGCATCTGAACTTTTCCAAGAAACGCATAGGTTAGCTGCTCTTATATCGCTATACTAGCTAAGGAAAATTATGGTTTAATGTCCCGTCAGCAGAGATGTCACTAGAGGTTCAAATCAAGGTCAAAAGAGAACGAGCTTGACGGAATGAAATGATCCTTCTCATTTTCAACTGGCATTCACCTATTCGTTTTAGGGAAACCGCGGAAAATATAAATCTGGGTATACGGTTGGCTCCACCAAAAGGCGAACACAGTGCCTTAAGGGCCAGTCAGCCTGTAAAATAGGCAATTTTTACGATTTTAGGAAAAAAAATGAAATGATCGACATTAATCTTTTTGAAGATTATTTATTCATTCTTGGACTAGAATTTCTGATTTTCTAAAGAATTTCAGTCATCATTAAGCCCCCCATCCGAGGAATTACAGTTGATCTGTCCAAAAAGGGGTGTGTCCATGACGAAGTCCTGCAGTCTGCGAGTCTTCTCTGAAATCAAAAGACAAACAATTTTCGTAATCTATAGGTTATTGCGGACGGGGTAGTAGGATAGTTTTGTTTTTCTTATTTGACAAAGTAATAAAATGGCAGACGTTTGAAACCGAGATTTAGTTTTGTCGTGTGTTTTTGGTTACATTTTTGCAATAACTAATGAATAAACTAAAATACAAAAATAGCTTATTACTCCATGCGTACACAGACGAGCAGTAATTCAGCCAACTTTCAGAAAGAAATATTTATTATTGTGTCCTCAGCGCATTCCCTCAAGTGGAGATACATTGTATTTCCATCATGGTTAAACCTCATTTTGGACGGAGCAACTTTAACTCTTCGGATGACAAGGGAGGGGGAGGGCTTCATGATGACACAAATACTTAAAGAAATCAGAAAATGTTGTACAAGAATCAAATGTGCAAAAATGTTTACTTGATTGCTTCATTAATGAAAAAGAATCGTAGAACCGCTTATATTATATGCTGACTGAGGATAATGGACCCTTAAATTGTACACCGCGCACGGTTGTCTTTTGACTGCTGTGTGATCTCAGTGTTAAGTTACAAAGAGAGGAGCAAACGCATATTTGAAATACTGTTAGGTTCGTCTTGGAGTACATATACAGTGTGACAACTGGGCGGACTTGTGAATCAGTAACTAAAAAATACCATCATACATGGTAAAAAGCATACACTAGTCCGACAACAGTTCACCTGATAGGACTCGCTGAAGAGAATAAGTTTTGCGGTTTTCGAGGAAATCTATCTGCGTGGAAATGCATACAGAGCGTAAAGATCAGGTATCTGGTTGGGCAGTCAATGTAGCGCGTATCGCTTATAGGACAACGAATTTTATATTGTCCCAGCCACCCTTTGTTCACATTAAATGGAAAACAGATCGCCCAGGATTAATCCCTTTAAAATATACGCCGTCGCGCTCGACTGCAATTTTCACGCGTATATGTAAGCGTAAGTTTATGCTGCGATTAACAGACAGACATATAGAATTGTAATCCTGGATTTACATATGCCTGAATAACAGGTTGTGACAGGACAACACAAATATTTGAAAGCAGGCTGTGGTGTATGAATAAATGCACTGAAGTAGCGGTATGGAAGTAGCTATGCTGAAGATATATTTTTTGAAACAAAAAGGATAATAAGTATCGTATAATCCAACATAACTGACTTAATACTTCTGAATGATCTTAAACGACGGAAGCATGTGGAGGAAAACGCTTATCGGTCATTCATTGCCGTAACTCTGCATTCTTGGTGATATGTATTTATTACTTAAGGAAATACAGGCACACTTTTATCTTTCTTTCTTTGACTTCTGTTGGACTTGATCTGTTGTTTCTTTACTGTTCTTTATTAGTCTTCGCTTCTTTAATTTTGATTTTAAACAGCTTTGGCCAATAGCTCATACATCGAGCTGCAAAGCTAAGAAAACCTGCGACAAGACTAAATTGAAGGTACCCAGTAAGTTAGGTATCGAAGATACTGAATTTTTTAAAACTAATTAATGATAAGGTGCCACTATTTTGTTATTTAAAGATAAACTTCAACCAGTAAACCGATAAAGTGAGAGAGCGCAAGTTTAACGAATTTTAAAACAGATTTACACAGTTGACTCTCCAAAGAGCTTACAATTACAGGGAGTGAGAAGGAAAAAAGAATCTGAGAATTTAGTTTAGTATTTTTAATCAATGTACCTTCACACACTGTAACACAAAATATGAGTTCAAGATATGCGTTCTCCTTCTCAGTTGCATATAAATCACAATTCGGAAAGGGATTGACTTTAACAGGTAGTTCATTTGGTCAGTAGACATGTTACCTGGTTGGTGTGTTGATAATGGTAAACAGCTTCTGTTTGAGGCATGAAATAAGGTACCTTGGGTAATGTATTGGCGGGTAGCCGAGAACCAAGTTACTTTGAGGTCACTGCTCCTTTTACATAACTGTGGCAACTCCTGCTTTTGCAAGTAGTCGATAGTAGTCACAGTAGGGAAGAGGATTAAGGCGGTCGAGTGCTTGCACGTTTTTGGCAAGCTGTGCGTCACTTTCGTACCACGTTATACCTAAGTGGAACAGTAACAACTCGATCTGTGGAGAGATTCCGATTCAGTAATATTTTCTAGGTTGCCAGACGCTAGATAGGTTGGACTGTTACACTCAAGCTGCCCTCCTTGGGACCTAATGCAGCATTTTTTAAATTTTGTTCTTATTTTACCCCCTCATCCCACACTAACAGAGGATGGTATGTTATCAGACACAGTTACAACCTTACAGCTGATTTGAAAGGTGTTAAAAAGATGTTAAGATACAAATGATTATAAATTAAAAAATCAATGGCTTTCTGTGAAATTTTTTAAGGTTAAAATTTAATTTCCCTAGTAATTAAGTAAATAAAACTAATACTTTCCACTTGTGTTGGTATTATCGGTGTTGATGGTGGGGCACAGTCTGGAATTGGTGGGAAGTAGAGAAGGATGGCAGTAAAGGGTTCGTTGACTTGAGAAAGAAATGTGTATTCTGATGAAGTGAGTGTTTTGTAATGAATGTTGGCTGGAAATGACAGCTTAGACGAGTATGAACAAGTTGTTGAAAATGGACAGAGTAGGAGAATTAGAATTATGACATGCAGAGGGTATGCAGTACTGAGATATAACTGCAAGGCTGAGTAGACTGTTATGTAGGTGATGTAGAGAGAGGCTGTTAAAGTTTCATTAGAATAGGGTGTGGCGCGTTTGCAAGATGAGTTTGGGCGGATGTGCTGGTGTAAGTGCGGTAAAGTGCTAGGCTTGGTGATCAACAGTAAACGATTGGTTAGTAGCGTCAAGTTTCCGGGAAGCGTATGGAATTCCGTGTTTAGTGTGGGAGAGGAGATGGGGGCAATGTGGCAAATTAGTAAGTTGATACAACATTTGAATGGGGTATGATAGATGGATATGAAAATCGAAATGGAATTCATGGTACCCGAGAATTTTATGCTAATACAGTTTTGGTCGCACGGAAATGCAACCGACATTGGCATGAGAGAGCTAGATCAGATTCACATTTGTAGGTGAGGAGTGTGGCAAACTGATGTAGTCTCAGTGATTGGCCGGTTTGCAATTTTAACGTATCGTGCGTTTTTTGTTGTGTAGTTAATAGGTTTGGTTTATATGTTGGTTTACGGTCGTCAGTTAATGCAAGGTATAGTGTATGTCTTGGATTAAAAGGTTCTAAAAGCTGACCAAGGAATAAAGGAGTCGGACGTTGAGGGCACTTCGCCGTATAATTATGACCCGGGTCGGTCAAAGATCGAGCTTGAGGAGCCACTAGCTACCGCCTGAAGATAAACTGTTTGCTATTGAGTTGAGAGTATGGTTGAGTTTTCTGGATTGTTGGGTATAGGGATAGAAAGGGAAGACATCGGCCTGCTGAAGGTGTACAGGAGTAAGGAGTGTAGGCAATATGGGGGATTTACAGCAGTTGACAGTTGGGGCACAAGCTGCCATGGCATGGAAATGGAAGATGCAGAACTGTTGCTGTTTCTACTTGAATAGTACAGGATTTTTGGCGGATGGGGCGTAGTGAGGCAAAAATAGTTTATTGGACGTGCGTACGACTGCTCGTTGCTACGGAAACTCTAATTTCGTTTTTGGAATCTTACGTTTATTCAAAGGACGGAAAAACGGCGCGATGGCACTTACAGAGTAACTTACTTTAGTCTATTGCTGTTTCATTTCCTCATCCGTTACATCTGAACCACCTCCCAATATGCACTTTAAGGGTGTTTGAGTGTTGCATGACTTGTATTCATGGCCTTGTGAACGCAAGTAAATTTCTTCTATTATTAATAAATTGACCATATTAAATAATGTTGCTATATTCATCCGTTAGACAGCGGTTACCACTAGGACGTAAAAATAGAAGTTTGCGAGGGAATACGAAAGCATGTGCACTGGTAAAAATATCATATTTATTCAAGACACACCTGAACAAAATAATAAACCAAACAACTAATAAATGGCTGATATTGTTGTTCTTCATAACGCTCTCGGCTGAGTTACAAAATTACATTTGCAACTGCATTTTGGAGACCCCAGCAGGATTGATCAGTAATCATGGAAGGGTCAGAGGACTCTTTCACTGGCGACATTCAAGCGCATATACACACATCATAGAGATTCAGGACAACTATAAGAGTAAAGAAAAATTCACCAGTATGCATGTGGTTACCAGTATGCGCGTGGTTAGCAAACGATCGTTTCCTTGGCTCAAGTGAAAAAAGCAAATGAACAAGATATCATCGATTAAAGAAAACTGTTAATAATTGCACCACAGGGGAAATTCTGAAAATAATTTGGAAGTTTTACCGCGAGAATCAGTAAGTTTGACGTGTAAGTATTCTCACAATCCGCGAACAGGTGGTTGGCACAAACGAACGTATTTTGTGCAATCTCACGGTTTAAAGTTTATGGCCCCTTTTTCTTCTGCGAAAAAAACGTTACAGGACACGTGTATCTGGACATGCTGGAAAATTGGCTCATGCCACAACTGGAGACCGACAGCGCCGACTTCGTCTTTCAACAGGATGGTGCTCCACCGCACTTCCATCATGATGTTCGGCATTTCTTAAACAGGAGATTGGAAAACCGATGGATCGGTCGTGGTGGAAATCATGATCAGCAATTCATGTCATGGCCTCCACGCTCTCCCGACTTAACCCCATGCGATTTCTTTCTCTGGAGTTATGTGAAAGATTCAGTGTTTAAACCTCCTCTACCAAGAAACGTGCCAGAACTGCGAGCTCGCATCAACGATGCTTTCGAACTCATTGATGGGGACATGCTGCACCGAGTGTGGGAGGAACTTGATTATCGGCTTGATGTCTGCCGAATGACTAAAGGGGCACATATCGAACGTTTGTGAATGCCTAAAAAAACTTTTTGAGTTTTTGTATGTGTGTGCAAAGCATTGTGAAAATATCTCAAATAATAAAGTTATTGTAGAGCTGTGAAATCGCTTCAATCATTTGTAATAACCCTGTACTGACATATTGCACATAAATTTTCTTAATATGCGTGTGGTGCTCCAGTAACTGCCAAAAATCTTAGTCAATGTGAAGGGAAATAAAAATAATATACACTGTGGCCGCTATAGACACACTCAGGAGCTCAGTCTTTTTTTATGTAGTTGACAGTTTGCCCCCAGAATTGACGTGCCAGAGGTGGGAACACTAAGTGAAATGTTAAGCAAAATCATGAAGAGGCTCATGTAGAGACCCTTCAAAACCATTAGGAATATGGTCATTTGAATGTCTTATGCTCCCACTTTCTGTGATGTGAGGGACTACTGACATGTGTTGTAATGGAGCACCTTAAGGTGACAAGGCAGCCTACTTGTGCCTGGATCACTGGAAAACTTTGTCTTTTCAGTAAAAAGTGATAAAAAACCAGATACGCGATGGAGGACATTATAGATGATTGCTATCTCTAACACGAAGACCTCTGTCACGAAAATAGCTCATGAGTGCGATGCTCGTTCGGGGACACAGAGGGAAAGACACTTGGCGACAGAAACGCCATAGACAAAAGATTAAAAGTAAAAGTTATACAATCAAAGTTCTCCTAAACCAAGTGAATCCAAATGAATGTCCTCAATATGCGAAAACCATGAAGGCATTTAACCTGGTCTGACAGGAGTATTTTTTCACTGTTTCCCGCAGCACAGAATGCGAAGGTGAAACTGCGTTTTTCCTATGTGAAGTGCTTTGGAGGTTCTGCGATCGTTTGGGAAGTCAAGTTTGGGTATCCAGAGGGTCTAAGCTTACACTGAAAGCGTTAGTAAGTACCATTAAACCTTTCTAGCCGATGATATCCCTTCACTATGCAGGGACGGTTCACAGTTGTAAATACCATGTTCAAAGAAGATTTTTGTCCGTTTAACAGCAGTGGAAATGTCCAGGCTGTGTATGATAAGGTAGCAATTGAAACGGCACCTCCTGAACAACTTTTGCAATAGGCAGTTGTGGATATTTTAAAGCTATTCATACTTGACTAGAAAATGACCATGGACCCCTGCTGAAGCATTTCTTCTTTAATTAGGAAGACTTTCTTTGCGAGGAAAGGAAGGAGATCCTAATGTTAATGATTCATGATCTTTTAGTAATAAGTCCCGTTTGTCAAAGATAACTGTGTCAGACTCATTGGTTTCAAATTATTTTGTCCAACTCATGTGCCCAGCCGGCCGGTGTGGCCGTGCGGTTAAAGGCGCTTCAGTCTGGAACCGCGTGACCGCTACGGTCGCAGGTTCGAATCCTGCCTCGGGCATGGATGTGTGTGATGTCCTTAGGTTAGTTAGGTTTAATTAGTTCTAAGTTCTAGGCGACTGATGACCTCAGAAGTTAAGTCGCATAGTGCTCAGAGCCATTTTTTTCATGTGCCCAATTCCGTGTCTCTCAACAGTTAGCTCCGTTATTGTTATGTTTTAGGCTACATATGGTGAAGTGATTTTCCTTATTACTTACACGTTAAACCGCTCTAAGAATAAATTGTCGACGGCCATCGCTGATGTGCTATGCAATCCAATATCCCCGCTATTGTACTTTTGCTCTATGTGATGTTGATGACACCAAACGTCATTATTTCCATTTAATAAGCGTAATTTACTACGTCATAAACAACTAGTAGCGTAACTATTTATTGCAGAAGTCCAGACGAATCACCTAAGAAAATCCTTGAGGTTGGATCGACAACATACTGAATGAGCTGTGAGATGAAGACTTATAATGTCTGCAAATGATGTTGGTGGTGCTCTGGAACTAATTCAGAGAGTGATAAAAGGATCCGCCAGTCATACGTAACATCTTTACAATATTAAGAAGCCACCCAGCACTACAGCGCTGTATCATTGTGGAAATTTTTGGCGGGGCCACCAGGGACGAATGTTGCTAGAATGCGTACTCCCACATTTCTCGCCAGCGTCCAAAGTTCTGTTAGCGCCTTAAATGTAAAGACTATATCTAAAGTGGCTGCTCATGACGTCCGCAATGGCGCAGAGAACCTGTCAGCCACAAGCGACAGCGGAAACCTTCCACTTGCTGTTTGCCCAGACTGTGTGCGCCCTGCTTGACAAGTATACTGTGATGTGCGTCAAGGCATTCTCTGTTGGGGCCCATTGTACCGCCTGGTACACCTGACAGAACAACAGCCAGCGCACTAACATTCACAATGTATGCTAACTTCCTTTGGCCCGTGTTTTTGTCGTACAGACAGCACTACACATTTTATCGAAACGCTTACAATAAATATCTTTAGTGTTCACTGGAGAGAACGATAACATTCGACGTGCTACGAATATGTGGTCTACATTGTAGCTCTGTAGGCGTAGTTCAGCTCCAGACTCCGAATAAAATCCCAAGTTTTACATTGATGCTGTTATCATCAGTCCGAAAACTGGTCTGTCCTATACAGATTTCCTTACATCAGCATAACTGCGGTATCCGACATCCGCTTATTGCATTCAAGGCCTGGTGACTAATTTTTGCCCCAGACACTTGCTGCATTATCCAATAACTATGTGTCATATCTATCCACTCTTTCAGTCAACTTGTCAAATATAAGTAATCGAAAGATGAAAAAAGAACACCAGAAAATGCTGTAGGTGGTCAAAGTCGGTCTGGCAACCCAGAACGGAGTGGCCGTGCGGTTCTAGGCGCTACAGTCTGGAACCGCGTGACCGCTACGGTCGCAAGTTTGAATCCTGCCTCGGGCATGGATGTGTGTTATGTCCTTATGTTAGTTAGGTTTAAGTAATTCTCAGTTCTAGGGGACTGATGACCACAGAAGTTAAGTCCCATAGTGCTCAGAGCCATTTGAACCATTTTGAAACAACCCAAAAATTTACCAACAACTGACACGGTGCAATTATGTACTTACTTATTCCCTGATGAAATACTAATTCCAAGCATAAGTGAGGGAAAATATTAATTCCAAATTGCTGCTGAATGATGGAAGAATGGCGCCAAGGGGAAAATCCTTTTTTCAACTCCTTGTTTGTCAGTCATCAGTTTTCGGACTGTTTTGATCCGGCCGACCACAAAATTCTGCGCCAAAGCCTGTGCCAAATACTGAGTAGCACTTGTGCCCAATGCCCTCAGTTATGAAGGTGTATTCCAATCTCTGTCTTCCTCTGCAGAATTTACTCTTTACACTTCCCTACAGTAAGACTGAAGTTGTTCTCTGTTGTCTCATGTCCTATCAACCTGTCCCTTATTCTTGTCAGTGTTTTCTACACGTTCCTTTCTTCACCGTTTCTCAGGAGAACCTTCTTACCTTTTCAGTCGACCTAATTTTCAACATTCTTGTCTACCACCACATCTCAAACACTTCCATTTTCTAATGTTCTGATTTCTCCACAGTGTATGATTCACTACCCTACAACGTTGTGCTCCATAAATTCTCAGAAATTTCTTTCTCAAATTAAGGCGCATGTTTGATGCTAGTGGACTTCTTTTGGCCGTGAATACCCTCTTTGACAGTGCTGGTCTTCTTTTTACATCCTCCTTTCTACTCCCGTAGAGGGGTTATTTTGCTTCCAAGCTAGCACAATTCGTAAACCATCTACTTTGTAATAACCAATTCTAATGTTACGTTTCTCGCTATTCTGATTTCTGCTACCTCTCTTTACTTTTGTATCTTTCCGGTTTACTCTCAGTCCATGTTCTACACTCATTAGAATGTTCATCCCACTCAACAGATGCTATAATTCTTCTTCACTTCCGCTAGGGATAGCACTGCCATAGCGAATCTTATCATTGATATACTTTCACCATGGATTTTAATCCCAATCCTAAACCTTTCTTTTATTTCTGTCATTGAACAGTACGAGTAAGCGCAAGAACTGTCTATAAACTGTCTCTCTTGTGCCTTTACCTTTCCTAAAGCCAAAATGATCGTCATCTAACAGATTATCAGTTTTCTTTGCCATTTTTCTGTATGTTATTCTTGTCATGCAAGAGCTGTTAAGGGGTGTGATTAAATTTATTAATTTAACGTTATTAATATTTGTGGAATTTTTTTATTATTTCATCAATATTTGTGGAAAAAAAATTATTTCATATTTCCGTGAACTAAGAACTTACGAACCATCACCCACTTCGAATCCCAGGGGTTGAAGTATTTGAAAGATCAGTGTAGATGTGGTAGAGGCGCATAACAGTGGTCATTGAACAAGAGACACGGTGACTACTAGCAGCCGTTTTTCTCTTAAGAATGAAGACTACAAATTGATTGTGTAAAATCAGTCGTAGTATGGTATTCATTCTGGACTGACCGGGGTTTTATTCCGCCAGGCTTTTGTTGGTGTAACTAATCCATCTAAAGTCAGTTACAAGTTTAATAATACAAGGCGTACTGCCTGTAACTTTAATCATGAATATAGTTGTTTCTGCAGGAACCCGTTTCTTTTACTAAGAGATTGTATGAGAAAATATATTTATATATTTTATAGATTTATATTATCTCATGTTCAGTATCTTAGTCGCGACCTTTGCCTGGGCAGGTAGGTACTATTTGATGGACTGTGTTTGAACGGTCTACTATCCAATGTCCATTCATGTCTGAAGGACATGCCTAGGCATGTAAATACTGTTTGCAATGTCTATGTTTAACCGTCTACTATCCGATGCCCATGTATTCCTGAAGACCTTAGTTAATGTCGGAGATACGAAGATGTAAAGTCAGCGACACATTGAAAGAGACACCAACATCGAGAAGGCATAAACGGAGTTATTGTCCTTGCAAGAGCAATAACAATAAATGCCAAAAGGTAATAACTGCACCCCACCTAAAGAGATGAATATGTGGTGTCAAGCTGTGTCATAAAGATATTCTCTCGCCAGTTCAATTCAGTCCATCACTAGTTATTCCAGCTACGCGCCTTATCTCAAACATTCTTCTGTAACATCACATTGCTCGTCTACAGCTCCACGTTTCACTTCGAGAGGTTGAATTTAGAAAGGTGGACATCCCAGCTCACCGACAAAATTTCGAAAGTTGTTCAGGGATACATTCTGAGTGATTTGGTGGAATATCCGTGGTCTTCGGTGGCTCGTTCTGGAGGTATTGCTTTTAATTTGATTTTTCCCTCAATTATTGCTTTAAAAATATCTGCACACCAGTGCAAATGTCGAAGGTGTCGGCCACCAACATCAGTAGTGTTGCAGTGTATCTCGTTTGGAGACAGACTTGTTCTACTCAGTCGCGGTTCTTACTGTTGAGAACAGTAACGCCCGCTTCACTCTTTTCTCAAGCTTGCATTCAGTACTTCTTGTTTTTTTTTTTTTTTTTTTTTTTTTTGCGGAGCTCCTTTCACTCGGACAATGAGACACAGCAGTGAGGATAGGCTTCAACCGTAAAATTACTACTGGTTCACCAAAGGTTATTAATCTCAATCAATACACAAAATGTAAAGTGGAAGTAGGTGCCATGGAATAACTGGTGAAATTACACACAATTTTCAGTAATACTCTTTATTCAAATTTGGTGCAAGACTTCACGATATTTTAAAAAAGACCAACAATCATTTAACAAATAAGTCACAATTTACAATAGGAAAGAACTTTTAAATTATTAAATTACTCTAGAAAATTTCACGCCAGTGAAAGGCAAGTACAGGCAAGTAATTTAACGTATACAACGCGACGCTGTATAGTATTTCAAGCTCCGCTAAATGACAGGTGAATTTCACTCCATTCATTAAATGGCGCAGAATCTAACTTGTCTGCAACATATAAAGACAATCCTGTTTACAAAAGTTCTCAAAATAGAAACATTAACATTTCCAAAATATATAAAAAAACAAATTTTACAAGTAGCTGCCAGTTAACTTACGGCAAACACACAAGCTCGCCAGGTAGCACTTTTACAATGTTCTTCTTTCAAGGCAGCAATTTCTACCCGAAATGAAATGGCAAACTTTTGCATGGCAAGAAGACACACTAATAACCAACTACCTGTATAAAACACATTAGCACGTCGAGTAAAAGCCTTAAAAGGTATTGAATTGGAAAAACACACAACAGTTTTTGCTGACTAGATACAATATAAAAAATCCACTACGGCGTACATTAACAACCTTGCTTGATTATAGCCAAATATACATAAACACAAATTTACGTAAGTTATAGCTTCCAGATGAGCAGGAATTCGTTATGCAATTGACTAGTTCTTACCACGAGGCAAAAGGAATTTTTCTTCTTTCTTAGAGTACCTTTTACACGTGAGTCGAGTAATACTAGTTATGGAAGGCGAGAGAATGGATCAGGTCTTAGTGCCTTGCATTTTAAACGCTACAGTCATTGGTGCCTTAGACTTTCACAGACAGGGCAGGGGCTAACAGTCGAATAAACCCGTAGGTAAGCTGGGAGGGGAAAGAAGCAATCCGAACCACAGATTTACTCTCTGCCTCCCCCCCGCCCCTCCCTTTCGTCCTCAAAAGGGGACAAACGGACCACCCTTTTTAATATTACCCCCTTCCCGCGGGTGGGTAGACGAGAATGAGTGGCGGGAAACCCCCCAAAATATACGGCTGGTATAATTAACAAGAATAAATAAATTGAATTCATTTAAACTTCATAAAATCTGTTAACCATCAATACTCAACTTCTGGTGCGTTACGACTCCCAGGACTGAACCAACGCAGCACCTCCAAATGCTCTGCCGAACCGCCCGCTGCCAGCCGTTTCAACGGACGCAGGAAGGCGCGCCGATTTCCAGAACCTCCTCGCCGGTCGACAGCATACGGCCGAACTGCAGATTAGGCCCGTTCCGGACCCCCGCTCAGGAAGATTCCTTTCGCGACGAGCAGTTAACGCCCCATACCACGGAGCCGCGGCTCGCGTCGTTTACGCTGAAGCCGCGGTGCTGCGTGCTGTCCCTCTAGCACCGGCAGAGAAGTCGCTTCTTGATGCCCCGACTGCCAACTCTCCACGAGAGCCCATACAGCCACTTCTTAAACCCACCCGAAGAGCCTATTTTTCCCCTTTCCCGCTAGAGGGAGACACCGAAGCCTTCAATTGAGACAACGGCGCCACCGCCAGCAAACGGATGGCGACTGCTTCAGGCTACACCCTGCGGTGCGCTTTTCAAAGCTAGCTTTACTACGGCTCAAGATTTACTTATGGTGAGATTAGTAGTTCCTGACGTGATTAGTAATGGAAAAAGTGGCCTTGTGCAATGTTTAAAAATTTCAGAAATTATTTACAGAAATCTTTTAATGCCTCGATTGCACTGCATGCGACAGTTAAAATATAAAGACTAGCTGGTTTCGGTTGTAAGCAACAACGATCTTCATATCACGCACATATTAAATACAACCTGAACGCAGACTGGATGCACCAGTAATAATCATGATGCAGTGACATGCATTTGTGTAGAAAGCAACACGAATAAGAAATCTGGTGTTAACAGCAACAGCAACAATAAAACTGAGCCTGGTTGTAAAACACGTACGAGCTCCGATTGTACAAATGATAGTGTTGTTAATAGTCGTATTAATGATTAGCATACGAATCTGTGAAAAGGAAGTTCAGCGACGCGTAAAAATTTTTTTTCGCTGTCTTGTATTTCATACACATGCAAGTTAATGATTGATGTGAATTTTACTGATAACAATCAACTGTTAAACCTGCGTCTCATACGAGTATGGTGTAAACCTGTCTCAGTTTTATAGTTGTTGCTGCTGTCACCATCAAATTTCTAATCCATGCTGCCTTGTACAGAAAGTGAATGCCACGGCAAGATGATTATTGCTGGTGCATCCAGTCTGCGTTCAGTCCGCAATTAACATACGCATCATCAGAGACTGTTGTTACAACTAAATCTAGTTGTCATCATATCTTAATTGTCCTATGTAAATGCGATCGAGGCATTAAAAGACATTTGTATTTTTTTAACTGTAACGCGATGATGAGTCTATCGATAAGGACCTCATGCGTCAGATAACTAAATACTATGAAAGAGCAGCACAGAAACCGCATGCTGAAGTGTTCCTGCAATGACGGCAACGATATGACAGCACATTTGTCGTTGCATTACCCAGTAGTGTATTGTTCGTCTTGGTGACTACATACTGCAGGCTTTCCCACAGGAAGAAAGGTAATCATAGGTACTGTTTAACGAGCCAACTAAATTACTCAGGCCGGCCGAAGTGGCCGTGCGGTTAAAGGCGCTGCAGTCTGGAACCGCAAGACCGCTACGGTCGCAGGTTCGAATCCTGCCTCGGGCATGGATGTTTGTGATGTCCTTAGGTTAGTTAGGTTTAACTAGTTCTAAGTTCTAGGGGACTAATGACCTCAGCAGTTGAGTCCCATAGTGCTCAGAGCCATTTGAACCATTTTTTAAATTACTCAAGAAATATCTTCGAAACTTTGTCATCACATGTTCGAGTTCAAGTGTGTGTGAGGACGCACTCGAAAAAAACACTTCGAGGTAAGGCTTGTTGACACTAAAATTTGTATTCCTGTGTAGCGAAGTTCGTCTTGCTATTGCAAGATTACGTTCTATACGCTCTTTACTTGTGATGCAGTCATTTTGCTGACCAAATAGCCTACATGATTACTGTTTTCGAGGTCTCTGTGCCTTATCTTATTACCTCAGTATCAGCTGACTTAATTCGACTAAACATTCCATTACCCTTTTTTGTATATGTCTTACAAGCTCTATTCAAGACGCTATAAATTCCGTTCAACTGATCTTCCAAGTTTTGTCGACTTTGGCGGACTTCACATGCCACTGCCAAACACAAAGTTTCCATTAACATTTCTTTTTCTTTCCGTCACTGATTACTCAGCACACAGACATGTTACGCTCCTCCCTCATACCCTTCTCAGTAAGTGCCTTCCTTTCTTTCCAGTGTGATTATGTGCTACTTTTGTTACTTATATTTTATCGTAGATAATTTCAGAATCCGAAGGACCCCATGGTACAGGAATCTCGTCCTTGTTTTGGAATCAAGACGTTCTGAGTGTTGGGTTTGATCCCAGACAGTACTTATTAATTTTGAAGAAAAATTATCAGCAGTGGCGATCGATGACTTGCAGATAAGGATACAAAAAGGTATGATGGAGTTAGGATTTGTTTAGAAGAGGAAACTAGGACAGAAAGTGAGTTCCTGTGAACAATTCAGTGATAGCGTTGTTCCTATCTTAATACTTAAGATATACATGGTGACATCATGAACAGAAGATAGAAAGATAAAATATCTGAGGATACTGAAACTATAAATCGACATGTAAATGTTGTTGAATATCTAGTATGGGGCGTGACTGCGCCGCTGTAGTGGGTGAAGAAATAAAAGGCAGAAATAATGAAGAATATGGCCCTGATAAAAGGAATAAGGGAGGAGGGTGACTAAACGCTGCAGTAAATTTCAGTTATTAGTAGCAACTGTTTTAGTCTTCTTACATATTCAATGCGTTCCGCAGCGAATTTCTCTCTTGAGCCAAATTCTTCATCTCAGCGTAGCACTTCTTCATCTACATCTACATGAATACTCTGCAAATCACACTTAAGTACCTGTCAGAGGGTTCGTCGAAACACCTTCACAATAATTCTCTGGTATTCCAATCTCGAACAGCGCACAGAAAAGCGAACACGTATATCTTTCCATGCCAGTTCTGATTTCCGTTTTCTACTACTATCCCTACATAGGTAGGCGCCAACAAAGTATTTTCGCGTTCGGAGGAGAAAGTTGGTAATAAAAAAATCGTGAGATGATTCCACCTCAACGAAAAACGCCTTTGTGTTAATGATATCCACCACAAATCCTGCATCATTTCTGTGACACTCTCTCCCATATTTCGCGTTAATACAAAGCGTACTGCCCTTCTTTGAACTTTCTCGATGCACTCTGTCAGTCTTATCTGTTAAGGGTCCCACACCGCGCAGCAACGCTCTGAAAGAGGAAGAGGAGGACAAGTGTAGTAGATCTGTTACATTATCTAAGTGTCCTGCTAATGAAACGCAGTCTTTGGTTTTCCTTCCCCACAACATTTTCTATGTGTTCTTTCCAATTGAAATTGTTCGTACTTGTAATTACTAGATATTTAGTCGAATTTACGGCCTTTAGATTTGACTGATTTATCGTGTAACCGAAGTTTAACGGATTCATTTCAACAGTCATGTGGATGACCTCACACTTTTCGATATTTACAGTCAATTGCCAATTTTTGCACCATACAGATATCTTACCAAAATCATTTGTAATTTGTTTTGATCGTCTGATTTTACTAGACGATAAACGTCAGCATCATCTGAAAACAAAGTAAGACAGCTGCTCAAATTGTCTCCTAAATCGTTTATGTAGATAAGGAACAGCAGAGGGCCTATAACACTACCTTGGGGAACGTCAAAAATCACTTGTACTCTACACCCTCAGTTATTTGTTGGGTGTATTCCAATATCTGTATCTTCCTACAGCTTCTACCCTCTACATGTTTGCTGGTACCAATGAAGTTATACCCTGATGTCTTAACAGATTCAAACTCACTTTCGAATCTTACCTGGTAGTTGGCAGGTTCTTCACTATGAACACCTACGTTTGGAGCTACATTTTGTGCCTGATTATATGAGTCCAATGGACTTAGTCTTGTGACTCTGTGACTGAAATAGGTATGTATTAATAAAAAAAAGGAAAACGGATTCAAATTTATGTGACCGATGCTGGAATTTCCCTTATCTGCAATAGCAAAACATTACGACAACTGCCTAACACTAGACAGAATGTCAGCTGGTGGCTTTCGGACACTTCATACGGTGTGGGAAGTATGGGGAGAAGAGAAGAATGGGGAATTTTTCTAGCGACGATACAGGCCGCAAATCATGAGCTATATTGACATAAGCAATCTGGACAAAGGACACATTGCAGTGGCCCGGCGCCTGGGAGCTAGCATCTCGGAAACGAAGAAAAAAAATGGTTCAAATGGCTCGGAGCGCTATGGGACTTAACAGCTGTGGTCATCAGTCCCCTAGAACTTAGAACTACTTAAACCTAACTAACCTAAGGACATCACACACATCCATGCCCGAGGCAGGATTCGAACCTGCGACCGTAGCAGTCGCGCGGTTCCGGACTGCGCGCCTAGAACCGCGAGACCACCGCGGCCGGCGGAAACGAAGAAGATGGGGGCTGTTCGCGTGCTGTTACCGTGAGCTTCGATGGAAAGTGATATAAAAACAATGAAACGACACGTAGGCGATAAAGTATTGGATGTCCACGTTTGAACGTGAAGGCTGGAGCTGCTCTGTATGGCAGGATAGACGGTATCTGTGGCGAAACCAACGACAAAGTACGGATGGTCTTTCGGAGCATTCCGTTCAGCACACATTGTTGACCTTGGGGCTCTGCTGCGGATGACCCGTACGTGTTGCTGATTACACCGTTAAATACGATTGTGATGTTAACGGGATCATCAAGACTGAATAGTGCATCAGTCGCATAGTCAGATGAATCATGTTCCTTGTTACACTAAGTCGTGTTGGGGTATGCTGTCATCCTGGCGAACGGCTACCCGAGACAAGCGTCGCGCGACGTTCACAAACCATTAGCGGCAGCATCATGCTATGGGGACAGTTCACTTGGACATCCATTGGAGCTGTGGCAGTAATCAAAGGAACCGTGACAGCTGCGGGCTATACATGAATTTTAATGGGGTAACATACGTCCCTTCATGATTTATAGTTTCCCAGTCAGCAGAATAACTCTTCTCAGTGCCATAATTTTGCTGCAGTGGAAAACTCATTTTGATTTATTGCCCACCAAGTTCACCTAATTTTCAACTAATGGACCACATCTGAGACGCTATCGGCTGCCAGATGCACTGTCACAATCCTCAGGTCCATAGCTTACTGGAATTTGAATTTAGATGCTTTATTGCATTTCAAAGGTAGATAAACGAGCTATTGATCACGAAGTCATAATGTTTTGTAGCAAAAGTGTGTATGTCTGGAAACATAAACTTGTTGAAATATGAGCTATTATTTCCTATGACTGCCACAGGAGATTCTTGCCGCGCACAGTGACCGCGCGGTTTGTGGCGGCATGTCACGGATTTCGCGGCCCCACCCGCCGGAGATTCCAGTCCTCCATCGAGCATGGTTGTGTGTGTTGTATTAGCATAAGTTAGTTTAAGTAGTGTGTAAGTCTAGGGACCAATGACATCAGCAGTTTGGTCCTTTAGGAACTCACACACCCAAATTTTTTGGAGATTCTTAATGTGATTACCATTCATTATTAAACGCCCTTCAGGCCTTCTCAAAGAATCACGCAGTAGTTCGAACACACTTCGCTGCCCTCCAGATGGGTCATATGCGTGGAACGTATGGTATTGAAAATGACAGTGCATTTATACGTCTCCATAACCATAAGCATTTATGTTTATGGTCAGGTGAACATTTATGCCCCCAGCCCATTTCTCGTTAGCTGTTTTTGTTAAATATTAGAAAGAGATTCCAGGAGAAAGTAAAATTAGGGTTACTGACAGTTGTCACCTGGCGATGCACGAGAATGGACTGTTAAAGAACTTGTTGAGGTCACGGCTGAGCGGCTTCTACGTGAGGTAGTGGAGGGAAGCTGGTAGTGGTCAGACAGGCCCGGATCTTTCCACTTTGGGCTGCAAAAGCGTGTTGTTCAGCTATCAGTTGGATGTCCGATTTTCAGGTATAGAAACAGCAGTTTCTTGTCAGAGTACATCACTCGAGACAATGCTAAGTGGCTGTCATTGGCTCTCATGCAGAGACTGGGCTCAATAGATGAAGCGTGCTTAGATCAGTATGTCGCCTTTTGTCAAGGCCAGGATCTGATAGTGACCTCATTCAACAGTCAAGAGTACGTGGTCAGCAAACTAGAGGTACGGTATTGAGTCAGAACCGTACTCAGGGAGGTGTGCAGTGGCTAAAGAAGGCCGCTGCATTGACTGGTACTGACAGTGCATCGTGCATCAGATCATCCAGAGCAAAACTATGACCTCAGTTCAGACAGTAGCAGCTCACAGTGGTAAAATGTGCCCACACGAGGTGGGGAGCAGTAGCAATGTTTGCCCACACAGACAACGGCGGCTGGGCGGCGAAGTGGCCAAGGCACGAATTTTCGTCTCCCAGGTAAGCAGGCTCGCAGCTGGTGAATACCGCTGTCTAGCCGCAAGAGCTTCACGATCCATTTTGGGATGTTGTCTGGTATAGACTTCCCCTCGAAGCTGGCCCAAGGAGGTGACTGGTGCCACTTGTCTAACATAGACAGTATTTATGTGAGCACGGTATCAAACTACTTCTAAAACGGCAGCAGAACGGGGGCAAAATGCATGGTTGTTGGGCTGTCATGAAATTACCGCCACGATGGCCGAGTCCTTGGTCTGTGTCAGCAGTGTTGTAGTCCTGGTGCGCTGTGATGGTGCAGCAAATTCACTTCTCAAGACAGCTGGGTGACGACGTTTTCAATGCCAAATGTCAACATAGTCTGAATGTAGTCTGAATACGGCTTCTCCCACTTTGGTTTCTTGTGCCATCCTGTTGCTGAGGTGTCCGTCTGTCTCCATAGGTGGCCACAGGTCATGTGCTCGGCTACGCTTTGATGATACTTAATGCTTGACGAATACGCCCGGATATTATAATCAAGAAATGCGACCAATATTAATTAGCTTCATTACTAGAGTATTTTTGACCAAGAGGTGGACGTTGCAGATCTAGTATGACGCTGGAAGTTGTGAGGTAACTGGCGAGTCGTGGCACCCTGAAAATATTCTAAGTTCGGAGGAAACAGTGGCCTCACGGGGCCAGCAGCAAACAGGTGGTGCCGAACGTCAGCCAGACGAGAGGGGCAGCCCCAGTGCGTGGTCCATGGAGCACGTGGCTGGATATACCTTGGTGACGCTGTGCGCCGAGAGGGCGGACTTTGTGAAACCTTAATGACAGATATTTCACACTTCGTGTAGAAATTACTCGTAATAGTAGCCAGATGAATCATGATACCTCAAAAACAAACATGCACGACGATTCTGATGGTGTAATCAGATATGCTACATTCATAATTCGCAACTGCCGAGTGATAGAAACCTTCGGCCATTCGATTCATGTGTGTATTCTTATCGTATACTGTAGACTCAGCAGTATTTTGCCTGTGATGCGGCAACTACGTATCCCAGCCCCTAGGCAACGAAACCAGCCAAAACTTTTAATATTACAACTCTGAGTCGGAGGGTACGTAGTTGGGGGGCCACCACAACGCACGCTTTCATCATTTTATTTGGAAAGCTCGCAAAGTTTTACCAATAGCCGTGAGAATTCCGGCAGACAGTGAAACACTTTTACACATGTCCTACCAGAAGGATGGAAGAGGAGTTTTTTCTGTCTCTTCTTATGATGCTCGCTATAACGTTCTCTCCATCTCAAGGTATCACTTGCACCAGTGTTCTAAATTATGTACTGGAGCTGCAGAGTGAAACGGCAGGGCAGCGGATGAGGGGAGTGGTAACAAACAAACAATTAAGACATGGCAATAAATTTTTTAAACAATTTCCTAAAATTTTTCTATTGTATGATTTTTCTTTGGTACAAACAATTTATAAAATCATTAAAAGGTCTGTTCAGCCAAAATATTAATCATACTAGCCCACATCACTTGCCTGAATGAACTGAAGATTACTGTACGCAAATATTTCAAAGCACAGATGGATACGTGTTGCCTTTAAACCAAATGGCCATTTACTGTAATATCACAAAATCCTTAAACAAATTGAACGTTTAACAACATAAGAGTACAATTTACCAAACCGTGATGTTTGTAGACAGTCAAGATATTTACTTAAACTGAATTAAAGGAAACAAATAGCCAAACGTGAAATATATCACTCTTAAGAAACAGGAACTGTTTCAACAAACCCAAGAGAGACAATGTGCCTAAGCCTGACGCATGACATCTTTAAGAAAACAGAAATTTACTTAAACCGAATTGAAAGATATAACACAGCTTAGACGTGACGTACGTCACCCCAGGGTTGAAAGAAACACAGCACCTGTAATTAGAATCAAATTATACATAACAGACCGTGAGATGCGGTGCCATTAAAGGGAGTAAATCTTCCCTTGCTGTTCTTATTTAAATAGTTAATAACCGTGTCAGGCGTTTAAAATAGTATAAACCATCCGCGCCTCAATAGAATAGAGCAAGAAATCTTTGATAGCCATGGCTGTATGTGAGTCACGCAACGCCAAAAATACGGGGCAAACATGAAATCAATCTGTCAAAATTTTGGAATAATCACCATTCCACCTGGGAGCCTTAGCAATAAAGGATTAATGCCATTTACTTCGGTGACGTAGTCAAATGTCAGAACAGGTTCCGAGTAAGGCGTTCGTTTTAATGTAGGTAGTACAAAGCCTGTTGCTGAAATGATGCGGTTAGCCTTCAAACAATACATTACGTCCTCGAGGTAATGCTAACTACAGGTACCAGCGACGAGAGAGCACGTCGCATTCCAAGGCAAAATGGCGCGGACGTTACACAAATTTGAACAGAGCCAACGACCAACCGTCGCCTGGACTAACTGACACTTCCTAACTTGGAACTGATCTTCCGTAAGTAAACTGGAGTACGCGGAAAAACTACAGTAATTAAGTAAAATACAAAGAGTAGAATACAGTCTGTAAGGGTTCACCACCCTGCTGGATCAAATGTAATCTAGATGTATTGCTCACTTGCTAGAACGACAATTCAAAGGCGCTGCCTGAGATATCAAATATCTTTGCCCCTGTTAAAAGACAGCTGCAATAGCGTCGCAGGTCAGAGCAGTCTCTGCCTCAGTAGCAGTCGCTCGCTGCTACAGTGTAGTTGTAGTCTGTCACTCGTACAGCGCAGTTTATAGTTAGTAGTTGTTAAAGTCACAGTGCAGAACTAATTTTAAAATTTTATTGTATGGAACTGAATAATAATTGCGATCAGCCGCAGAGCTAAATGATACCATGGAATGAGATGACGATGAACAAATGAATAATTGTTTATGTAATGGAAAATCAACAGTGTAATTGAGTCAACCGCCTATTGTAAGGTAAATTTTACTATTTTTATTGGCATGCGCGTAGTTAAGTCACTTGTCTCAGATGTTAATATGAATTTGTTTCAATCTTTCCTTTTGTGACTCGTCAGCACCAATTGACCCAGATTTGTAATTTTTCAATTTTCCCGTGTAATGGATTGTACATCTTTAACAAAAACGTAAAAAATTTTCTTAATATAATTGTTTTTACCAGTCAACTATAAAAGTATAATTTCCCCTTAAGTCACTGCCAGTCCCGATACAGTCATTTATCTAAATGAAAATATTCTAGAATTTTTGTCAGATCACAGTCATGTGCTCTTTAGTAATCAGACGACCAGCTGTGCAGCTGTGTCACTAAGTAAAGTCATTTTTATTAGTAACTGAAATCTCAGACAAATATTATCCAGTAATTAGTAGATAGGACAGCATTGCATTAAGCTGTGCCATTTACGAGCAGATATATAGACAGCTTTATCCGGCGACGCCGCCACGAGGTAAGAATTTTTCAGTTTGTTTTTCACGGACAGATTCAAATACATTTCACAGGGCCATGGCGTAGCGCTGCTTACGTCAAAATTTATCTGTTTTTCATGAGTTAAGATTTATCAGTTTTCATACGTCAGAATTTAATTATCCAAATTTAATTACTTTTATTTATTTTTTATTTTCTGTTCGGAAAGGTTACACATCATTATTTTATATTTTTTTATATGTACGGGAAGGTTACAAGTCACCTTAGCATGAAGTGTTGACATCACTAGACACAGGCCTGCACAAATACATTCACTACGAGTGCGTCTGAACGTTAATTAACTTCGTGCGAACAACAGGTCCATAAATCTAGTACAGTTCAGTGACTCATGCTCTTACGGGCTATATTAAACAAGCGTCACATGAAACTTACAACGACAGTTAGACAGGGTCATAAGGTATTTCAGGCCCCACCACAGAATATTTTAACACTGAACCGTAATCAAGAAACGACTACAAGGGAAGAAAACAGTACAAGTTATTGAGATACTGGAAATGACTGCTGCTATACACGAGCTAAGATTTCACTCATCTATGTTAATGAGCATTACTTGTAAGTAATCGTGTCTCAGAATATCTGACCAAACACACTCAAGCAATAAAGGTACAGGAACCATACTGGCAGCCGCACTTATAATAGGCAATTCTCACTAGTGTGACACTGGTAATGAACAGGAAGAAGAGCGAAACTCATAGGCTTGACATTTATGTAATCCAAAAAGTGAGCTTTTCGTTTGGCTTGCAATTCCATAAGTGTGGTAGTGAGTAGCCTGGGTTTTCCCCTGATACTGTAATTGCTAACACAAGGAAAATGAAAAAAATACCAGTATAGTTAATATGTTTAGCTCTACAGTTATTATTTTTCTTATTTTGTCAGCCCAGAATTTTTCCTTTCGGGGCTCACTAATAAATAAAGAGACACATGTCTCAGGTCATCACCTTTTCGTACAAATCTCATATTAAAAACAGCGCACTTACACTGTAGCGGTTCTACATCTCCTAGGGTCAACGCTGCCAGTTTCAAGTGAAACCCAAGGTGGAATTTCTGCCGTTGTTTGCAGGGAGCTCCTCGGTTTCTGCTCCTTCTGTTGCTGAATCACACGCGGGTGCTGTTCCCAAAAGTGAGAATACTTTACTGAGAGCAGTTACAATTTGTGTGAAGTCACCACGATCTGATTTGTTTTAATAAGAAAAGCTTTAACTTATGACGAATTCCTACAGAAACTCCTAACGTACTCTTGTTGAAATCCGCAGGAAAAATACACAGCGGTGTTGGCTTAAAGTGTCGCCGTCCCTGAAGAGACGGTTTCGCACAGAGCCTAGCTTCTCAGGAAATTGGGTGCACAATTAGGCTGTATCTAGTGTTATTAAATTCTCCGAGGCAAAGATCTATACACGACTCTAAAATAAGTTCATAGATGTCATAATTCATTATAGACCTGGCTTTGTAACCAAACCTCTACGATCAATTCATTGTAGTGTGGGACAGGTGGAATGGGATTGAGGCTAAGGCTATGCAGATGTGGTGCAGTTTAACACTTTGAGAGGTGCTTAACCATTATGGCTAACCACATCTCAGCTATGTAAACGGCTATGGAACAGATTACTACGTTAATAGCAATTAAATGTCCCAGTTGTATTTGTAATAATTTTATGGAGGGTATGACAGTGACTAAAGTGGTAGTACTAAGAGTCTGCACTTTTGTATAGTGGTGGCACTTCACACATGCCGCTTAATGATGTGCAGAAATGGAGAATATGCCCTCAGGAGACGGACGCGGTGGTCTAGCGGTTCTAGGCGCTCAGTCCGGAACCGCGGAACAGCTACGGTCGCAGGTTCGAATCCTGCCTCGGGCATGGATGTGTGATGTCCTTAGGTTAGTTAGGTTTAATTAGTTGTAAGTTCTAGGCGACTGATGACCTCAGAAGTTAAGTCGCATAGTACTCAGAGCCATTTGAACCATTTTTGCCCTCAGGAGAGAGTGAGTGGTAGAGAGAGCCAGAGTCGTAATTGGGATCGTCCCTGGGGACGTAGGATGCAGTGTCCTTACGACTGCACAGTGCTCATATGGCCAAGGGAGAGCAGACGAAAGACGCTTTTTGTGGACTGCTGAGGTGAAGTCCATGGCAGAGGAACATACCCTTGGACCCAGAAACACGTGTTAAAATGCAACCCCCACTGTCCCCTCCAGTCTAACCTGTGGGCCATACAATGCACCCTTAGGTTAACGAGAAATACTTTCCTGGTGGTGGGAGAGATTCCAGGGAACCGCTGTCGGCTTCTATTGGGCTCCAAAAGCATAGCCTCAGCCTAGAAAACGTACCAAAAACTGTAGTGACTTTATTGAATGCCTGGTGGCCCACCAGGCGAAGTCTGAGAAAGTAGGATGTACCTTTCCCACGATGGTGAATACGTTCCAGCAAGAAAAATACAGTACAGTGTTGGTAGGCCGTCCGTGATATAGATCATGAGTCCAAAATTTTAAACTGAGAGGCGCAATACACGAGTTGATTGGTTTAATTGTTTTATGAAGCTACTGGAGGAAGTATAAAAAACAGTATAAAATTATACAATTAGCCGGTATTAGCAGTAAATCTGGTGACAGGCTGGATATTTTAGGTGTGCACGAAAGACAATGACCATGCTAGGAAGACTGCGTTTTGAGAATTTGGACTCAGAGATTCAGACAGAGATCATCAGAATAGAGATTCGGAGAACAGGATTTGAAAGAAGACTTTTGGAGACACATGGCCAAAGGACGACACAACGATTCAGAGAATTCACTCAACTGACAGAGACGGATGGCCCATTCGAGTTATGCTACTGTACGAGTAGTTTGACACCTTTGTCGATACTCTGTCGGTCAATGTGCTCCAGTAAAATGCTTATCTTTATTTGCTGTCTTCCTCACGCTTTGCAGTGACTGTGTACTTGCTATCTAACTTCAAAAAATTATAACAATGACAGTGAATCAGCGTAACGAAATTGCCACTTCCACCCATATCAGAACCTTGCAAACCTTTAGTTTCTGTCATTAATGTGAAAATCTACGATTAGATCAGATTAGATTAATACTTACCCCATAGATCATGAATACAACACTTTGTAGTGATGCAGGACACGTCAGTTTAACAAAAATTTCCTTGGATGTCACAAATGAACTTTTTTATAAAATAATTGTTTGAGTAGTAATTAATATCTGTAGAGTCTTTTTTTTTCTATATGAGAATAAGGATACTGCAGTTGATACGCCCGCTAAACCTGCAGGGCAGAACAGGTAATTAGGATTGTGGAAAGGGCCAAATAACGCGGCGGTCAGTTTCATATCAAAATTGTAATTTATTGTAATTTAATAGTACCTTTAAACCAAAACGGCACATAGCCGAACTTTTACAGCTACAAGTTTCAAAATCCAATTCTTTCACGGCTGAAGGCCTCCAAACAAGAAATCTTAAAAATCAACAAAATTAATTTCAAGTGACTGAAGACGCGCAGTTAAAATTGCAAATAAAATTACCACAGCTAGGCTGAAAGCCTCAAGGTAAAAGTGGATAGAACAAACATATACAAGGTACAGTACAAATGGCTGAAGGACACAATCAAATTTCAAAATTTTAAAATATGTTACCATAATCTTTTAAGGCAGAAGGCCGCAATGTTTTCGCTTAAGGGGAAATTTTGAGACTAGGGCTTTAAGCGGCTGAAGGCCCACAGTTGATTTACCAAAAATTCAAAAAATACTTAACCTTTAAGTTTTAAGTGACTGAAAGCTCACTAAATGAATAAGAAATACAACAACAATAACTAAATTTAAGAATAAGGTTTTAAGCGGCTGAAGGCCCACAATTGATTTTCCAAAAATTCAAAATACCTTAAACCTTTAAGTTTTAAGTGGCTACAGATCACTAAATGAAAAGATAGCACAAGAACAGTAACTTTCAGCAAAATATCCACATGCCAGGGTTCAAACTTACTTATACGGACTGAAGGACATTGATTTACATAAAACACAATAAAAAATTTTCTTTTAAAGCATTGGCTATAATAGATAATAGATTTAAGACCATTAAACACCCATGAAAAGGACAGTATAGCCAACGGCACTCAGACGCCTCCAAGAGGGGGGGGGGGGGGGGAGGGGAGGCGCCCGACACATTAACGTTCACTTAGATGAGATAGGTGGTGGGTAATCCAACCAAGAGACAGTCACGGACCGACCGACCAAACGAGTTGCTAGCCACCAATCGGTACATAAACTCAAGGATCAAACTGTTACAGAAGTGATTATCCACAACGAAATATGTATTAAGCTGTCAAAACTACACACCATGTTGGACAGTGACAACAGGTGAGGAAAAGACACTGCCTAAAATTACGTTAATGGCCGGGGCAGGTAACCGGAAGACTAACGGCCAAAAGGCAGAAAATTTCGCTGGTACACTTGAATTTTAGATGAGGTAATGTAGTTAACTCCAGCAAATAGGAACACTGCCTGAATTTACGTCAGCGGCCAGGACAGGTAACCAGAACACTAATGGCCACAAGGCAGAAAACTCCGCTGGTGCACTTGAATTGTAGTGAACCAATATAGCTAATTCCACCGCACAGCGGCCCGATTTCACCACTACAAACACTCGGTGTTGCTCACAGGAAAAGCTCCCCAACAACAAACCACCGAAACAGACGACTCAACATGAACGGACGTGGCTTGGGTGCTTAAGACACCACTCAACTTTGACGTCCTGGGTCGGTGAGCCACGAAACTCGTAGCGATCGGACAGGTCCACACACGCTCCGACACTGCGCAGGGACTGCCAGCGGACCCAGCCGACCGCGTCGCACGGAGATATCCACCCTGGTCCGCACCAACCGACCGACTGACCTCACAATGCCGACAACATCTAAAATAGTCGTCAGTGGAAATAACGCCAACCACACACACAACCTGACATACACACACACAGCTGACTCATGAATGATCCACCAAGAAAGTGGCCCGGCTCAAGTGATGCGTGACAGCAATGGTCGGGCGAGCCATGTCGACGCTGACCTCACTGCTCCAGACCGACTGCACAAGTGCCGCATTGCAACGCCCTGACTGGCAGCTCTGGACTGCACTTCAGACGCATTTCAATTGACTGGCAGACCGAACATACGACCTGAACTAGCTTATGACAGACAATGACTGGGAAGTAATAGCAGTCGAGCAAAGATACTACGAGAGGGGATATATTGATACACACTGCTAGCGCTGCTCGCGGTCAGGCAAAGAAGCAGCTCAGTGACACCAGTAATTTAAATTAAAGTAGTGACACGGAAGTACGTTAAAAACAGGGTGTAAAATGCTGGCGGGAACATGAGCCACGCACGGCTCAAGTGGGGCTACGAGGATGGGATGCAACAACATTCAATGTGCCAGATAGTAGAATATGGGAACAGATCTTACTCTGATCCATCACTTTCCCAAGTAATGCAAGTCTTAGAACAATATGTTTCTGGTGCCACAGTGGCTGATAAGTTGACCAGGCCCCGATTTGTGGCGTCGAGTCGCCCCTTCTTCATGACCATCTCAACAACAAGCATGTACACAGCCTTGCGGACAGCCACGTACGACATGTAACAGAGCCTGTGATTTTAACTGAGCTCACTCTGCAAATGTACTGAGAAGACGCCAGATTGGAATCAGTCAGTCAGTGCGGCCCTCCAGGCAGCGGCGGTGGCCTAAATACTTGCTGCCCAGAGGGCATTGGCGGCGTGTTGCTTGTTGGTATGTCTCTGGCCTCTCTTGTGATAGGCACGCTTCATCCAGCGCCTACTGTCCATCTTCACGCAGCATCTTTGCAGACCGGTGTGCTGGTGACACCTGACGCTGGTGACACTGTCAGTGATTGCAGACCGAGCGCCGCCACACGGCAGGTCTAGACAGACTTCCTAGCACTCGCACCAGTTGTACAGCCGACTTTGCCAGCGATGGTTCACTGACAAATTACGCTCTCATTTGCCGAGACGATAGTTAGCGTAGCCTTCAGCTACGTCATTTGCTACGACCTAGCAAGGCGCCATTATCAATTGCTATTTATCTTGTGATGCATGTACCGTCAGACCGATGTTCTACAATTATGGATTAAAGTTAAGTATTCCAGAAGCTACGTACCTTTTTTTGCTAGTCTCACTTCCTTGTTATTTTCCAGACCTCACGCCAGCCTGCGTGAGCTTAAACGCGTGCCTTTCGGCTACCTCACAGTGGCTTGGCTGTCTTGCCAAGTCACAACACCTAGTTTCTTAAATAAATATCTGCAACATGATCTTGGATGGACTCCAGCTATTAGTCTGATCACATGCTTCTGTGTAATGAATATTTTTTTCCTTAATGATTAATTATCACCAAATATGATTCAATAGGAAAGCAATGAAAGAAAATAGGCAGAGAAAGCTCATGCCCCCTAATATTGCAAGTAGCTAAACTGAAACATTTCAGTAGATCATCAATATGTTTCTTCCAAATCAATCTCTCATCACTGCACACACCCAAACATTTGGAATATTCTGCCTTAGCTGCTGACTTCTGTTCAGACTCTGTATTTATTAATTGTATTGTGTCATTTACTGAACATAATTGCATCTTCTGCGCTTTATAAATATTTAATGAGGGTCTACTTTCAGAGAAACACTTAATAATTTTCTGAAAGACATTATTTACAATTTACTCAACAAATTCTTGTTTGTTGAGTCCGATTACTATACTTGTACGATCAGCAAAAAAAAAACTAGCTTTGCATTATTGCGGTAGTTCATAAATATATATTAAGAAAAATGGCGATCTAAGACTGAGCCCTGTGGGGCTTCAACAACTTGATGCCTCCCGAGTCTGAGGAATGTGCTGATTTTTCTGCATCATGTCAAGTGTTTATTTCAGCATTATGCACCCTTACAGTTAAGTATGAATTAAACTATATGTGCTTTGTCCCAGTCCTACCTCAATACTGAAGGTATTTAAAATAATTCCATGATTTACATAATATCATTTAATAATCGATTGGTGAAAGCACTTTCAGTTATTTATGTTGAAGAGCCTTATTGAAAACCAAACTGACGTTTTGTTAGTACTTTATATCTACAATCATGCAATATTACTCTTGAATACATAACTTTTTCAAGACGTTTAGATAAAGTTGTCAGAAATAAGACTGGGCGGTAGCTGTTGGCATCGGGTCTATCCCCTTTTCTATGCAGTGGTTTAACAGTAGCATATTTCAGTCTATCAGGAAAAATGCCCTGCTTCAGTGAGATATTACATATGTGGCTGAGAATCCTACTTATCTGTACAACTTATTTCGAAGCTGTTTGTAATTAACATTCAGTTTCTTCAATATTTAATATGACAGAAGTGGAATAAATTACAAATATGTATTACTAACTGATTTTCATTTTGTAGTTAATGGTTAATGAAATCTGTATCCATCGGTAGAAATAACAGAAAGTTAACTGATACCCACTCATGATACAGTACTCAGGGTCACAGAACTAATCATATATTAAATTCCGTTGTGCAGCTTAATTTATCAGCGCTAACTCCTGAGGAATGATCTATTCTGATAGCTGCATTAGTCAGATCAGACACGTGAAAAAAAAAAAAAAAAAACCGGCGAAACACATAGGGGAATTTCATGCAAACAGCTGGCCAAAATTAGTGTTTGTTTTTTCTGTACTGTGAGACCCTAGCGTTCATATTTGTAGGATAATAGTGTATTTACATACTTTATAACATGAAATGAAATAAAATTATGGTATCTTTATTAGATTCTTCATTTTTTAGCTACAGCAGTATGTATTATTCAGATAATGTCTCCCAGTCTTGTTCATCTGAGCAGTCTCTTTCTACTGCAGACTCGATCATCCTTTTCATCTTGAGGGATCTATCTCATCCATCCTTCGCTTGAGGGCAGTAAATGCAACGTTATCTTTAAGAAAGATTTGCTCGGTTTCTTTAGCATCAGTCTCATACCCGTTGTTAACGTATCAAATTTTAGCAGTAGCCTGTTTATGCCCAGATTGCAGTCTTCTCTTAAGAATTTCTTGGCAAACGTTTGTCTGTACCAGATGCAAGTAGTTATTGCAGGCATCTGCTGCTTCTTCTGATGAATCGCCTGTGGGTAATAGGACATACTTAATGACAGATGGGTCATGCTCCAGAGTCTTATGTACAGTGGAACAGAGGATACCATATATATATATATATATATATATATATATATATATATATATATATATATATATATATGTCCTCTGGGAGTAGCTTCTAGAATTGTCTTGAATTAATAGTTGAGTTGCATATCTACATCTGTTGTTTCTGCTGGTGTGTCAAGGTCTGCAAAAAATAACCTTCTAGTCGTATTTCCATGGCCTCCCTTGGGCACATTTACAATTGAACCCAATAGATTTCTAAACATCACTTGTGTGACTTTGTTCTTCTCTTGAACGAGCCTCTTTTTCTCTTTTGAACGAATTTACCACTTTTTAATTTTTGTATTATAGGGCAAATGCAACAAAAATTCGAAAATGTAATTGGGGCGTGGAGTACAGACAGTCCTAACTGAAGAGCTTTTTATTTACTACTTTGATTTGTGCAAAGTCATTGAAGTCTTTCGAGGTTGCCTTGCAAATGTAAAATCACATTGTCTATGCTGTCTCTCTTGCTGCATTGTAAACCTTTGCATCTCCCGTAGTCATCATCAATTTCTGTTTTGTGGCTAAATCATCTTCTGTTCCTGCAATTTTTATTGCTTGTAATGTTTCAATTCGTCTTTTAATATAACCAGTTTCTTCATTAGTAACATCGTTTGGGTCATGAAACAATTCAATTCTTATTGGTCTGCAACAGCGAGGAGATGTTTGGTGTAGAATTTTTCCAAACAATTAGATCTTTATTTGGGCGGCTAATAATTTAAGAGGCACTAAATATGACTGAAATATGTTCGGATCGCCATTACGGTTATTTCCAAATTCTTGTTTAGACTGAATTTGCTATGATCCATCACACCTCCATTTATAGATAAGTTCCAATGCATTTATGTCATCATTCGGTAGATCGTTAAAACCTGTTCGTAATTTAATATTAATCGCTCACATGCGTGACTGCGTAAGGCCTGAAGCTGAATCTTGGCACATGTGGTAGCCACCTGACGGGACTGAGCCACAGAGTAGCGCTTGGCTCTTGAAGGAATCTGTAACAGGGATAGAAATTCGTATCAGCTGTTCTGATTATCTAGTGTTTTTTCCTTGTCAGCGAGACTTCCACAAAGATTAACAAGGCCCGGATAGGTGAAAGTCACTTTTTTTGTTTGTAGGTCTCTACGACTCCGATCTGTCGCTTGTCTGTATTTAGCACATCGTGTAGGAGATGAAGTAATATCTTTAACCAGTTTCGAACCCTCAACATTTCCAAATTCTGTAAGCTTTATTTGACTGGCATACATTAAGTCTGTAGCTTCAAAATTGTTTCTCAGTAGCTGTGTCGTACATCTTTTACTGCATTTGCTTAAGTCTACGAACGATTTTCATGGCCTTTGCAGCATGGAATTTTAAGGGAACTTTGCAGACAGTTATGGTTTTTTTTAAGAAGATGCGTCGTATGAAGCAAGCCATCGTTTCTTTAATTGTGACTTTATACGAAACAGTTTATATTTAAAACTCGTCAATCCCTTATCAGGGAAGGTAGGATCTGATAGTGTATAATTTTCCATTAAGTCCAATCTTTTTACAAACTCATTTTCAGAACATCACTTCATAAGGTCACAGGGGCCTTTTCTTGTTATAACTCTGGTATTCGAAGGACCTAGGGTAAAAACGGCTTTCAGAATTCGTTTCGGAGACGACATTTTTCAGTGGTGACAATTTATTAATGTAAAACTTGTACACAAAATCAAACAGCGGTATTCAGCAGCTACTTTTTGAAATTTCCGGCAGAGGAAATATGCAGGGAAATACACTGGATTATAGCAAAAAGAATGATTACTAATGAATCACGAGTGAAAATAATTATAAACAACAGTATATACACGGAGCTTCGGAATTCATATTTGTTTCCATAACAGTTGAAATCAAAACACACTTTAACAGATTCATAAAAACAGAGTGATTTCATGCCAATAGAGAAACTTCAGATGCACTGCAAGCGAGACGTGTATACAGACTGTCTCTACCACGTATCACTGCACAGTAAGCAAATGACACACTGTCTCAGAAATGCCCCATTTTCTGTCTATCGCAGGAAGCTGTGCATTAGGGGAATTAGTCGCATTTGAAAAGAGGGCTTTTGACCAGCTTTTAGGGCAAAATACCCCCGTTTACGACACGCGGGTTCTCGCAGATTAATTTATTAACCATCAAAAATTTCAGTTAACGCACGAGAAACCAAGTTCAATAAAGTAAATGCAGTTGTCTGTAGCCTGAAAGATCTTTTAGGGCTAAAATAACCAAATAAAAATATCCTTTTGCCAGAAGCAGAACAAGGTTAAATATACAACAAATTCAATCTAGCCGTACAATGGGCCACCAGGCAACAACAGACACTTCAAAATGTTTGCCACTCTGCCTCAAAAAGAAATAACATAAAAAACTAGCAATGCGAAAGAATACTTAACTTCCTGAGAATCAGCAATAAAGCCTTGCTGCCGGCCGCTGTACGTTAATTCTTGCTGACTAGTCTCTTACACTTCATCCTACTCTTCATCACCACGAAATTGTAATCTTAGTCTATACCCGCTCGTGGGTATGCCTTACAACCCAATATCTGATTTCAGAATCTCTGCTTGACTGAGCCGGCCGTTGTGGCCGAGCGGTTCTAGGTACTTCAGTCCGGAACCACGCGGCTGCCTCCGGCATGGACGTGTGTGATGCCCTTCAGTTAGCTAGGTTTAAGTAGTTCTAAGCCTAGGGGACTGATGACCTCAGATGTTAAGTCCCATAGAGCTTAGAGCCATTTGAACCATTTTTTGAATGCCTTGCTCTACAATTACTACCAACTTCCGACATCTAACACACACACATTATCAACAACATTTCCAAGCTCTGCACACTCAGGTCTGAATAACTACATTTACTGACTGTGACAACTAGTGTCAAAGTCGCAATAATTTTTCGGATGAATTTGTCATACGCAAATTCGGTGGTTCCGGTAACAGATTTCGTAACTTGTAATCATAGTATCCATATAATTGGATACCATCAGATTTGATGGCATCTTCGTCAAGTTCGTTTTCTAGATTTTCGTTCATCCAGTTCGTCTTGTACAGTATGTGCCTGCTAACTGAAAAATATTGGCGAGAGAAATTGACAAATATTGCCGTCCGGAGAAGTCTCTTGGCGTAAATCGCTTAGTGGTTCAGCAGAAAAAGAAAAGACAAGCAAAGTAGTGAAATGTAAATGAGACTCCTTGTGTTCACAGAATTCTGCACCTCGAAAGGTTGGCACCAGATAAGTACCATTGCGAGAAATGTCGACTTCATACGGTAGACCGGTGAGGGCACAGCAATAACTTGGCTTAGTGAGGTAATTCCTGTTGTCAAGTCATGCGTGCTTCTGAGGAGACCGCGAATGTTTATGTAACGTCGAGAGAGCTTCGCGTGACGCTAATTTGGAAGCCTTATCTTATCAGACCGTCTGCCGCACTGTCAAAACAACAGTCACGTGACCCTTAGAGCGACACTCCTGAACTCGCGTCCTTCAAGATGATGATGCACCGCGGAAGCAACAAGAGCGATATACCGGACACCGCCTGCTTTTGCACCTATATCTACATCCATACTCTGACAACAATTTAGAAGCGCATAATAGACGGTACTTCACGCTAGGCCTTTATGCTGTTCCATTCACGAATTGGAGCGCGGGAAAAATGATTGTTTAAACTCCTCTCTTCGCACTGCAATTTAATCTTGTCCCCATTATCCCAACGGGAGCGATACTCAAGGGGTTGTGGTATAGTCTTTGGTTCATCAGTTGAAGCTGATTTTTGAAACGTTGTCAGTAGGCATACATGTTTCAACTATTCTTGGCCATTACATTATGCAAGCTTTATAGTCAGCATTCTTCTCACTGCTTTGATGCGGCCCGCCACGAATTCATCTCCTCTGCCGACCTTTCCTCTCAGATACACCCTACCTCCTAAACTATGTGCTGGAATGCTGGAAGCGTTCCACTCTCTGACTTCCTCTACAGCTCCCTCCGGTACCATGGAAATTATTGCCTGATGTCTTAACAGATGTCTTCTCATCCTGTCCCTTCATCTTGTCAAAGCTTTCTCTGTACTCCTTTCCTCGACGATTCTGTGAAGCGCTCCCTCATTCATTACCTAATCAGTCCACCTAAATTTCAACATTCTTCTGTCGCACCACATCTCAAATGCATCGATTCTTTTCTTTACGCACAGTCCATGTGTAACTGCCATACAATACTGTACTTCAAAAATGGTTCAAATGGCTCTGAGCACTATGGGACTCAACTGCTGAGGTCATTAGTCCCCTAGAACTTAGAACTAGTTAAACCTAACTAACCTAAGGACATCACAAACATCCATGCCCGAGGCAGGATTCGAACCTGCGACCGTAGCGGTCTTGCGGTTCCAGACTGCAGCGCCTTTAACCGCACGGCCATTTCGGCCGGCCACTGCACTTCAAACGCACATTCTCAGAATTTTCTTCCTCACGTCAAGGCCCTTCTTTGATACAAGTAGACTTCTCTTGGCCCATAACGTCCCTTTTGCCAGTGCTAGTTTGCTGTTTATGTTCGCTTTACTCCGTCCATCGTAAGTTATTTTGCCGATAAGGCAACAGAATTCGTTAACTTCATCTACTCCGTGATCCTCAGTTCTGATGTTAATTTTTTCGCTGTTTTCATTTCTGTTACTTCTCTTTACTTTTGTCTTTCTTCGATGTGATCTCAATCCATATTCTGTACTCACTTGACTGTTCACTCCATTCAACATATCCTTTAATAATTCTTCACTTTCATTGAGGATAGCAATGTCATCAGCAAATATTATCAGTGATACGCTTCCACCTTTTAATCCCACTCTTGAACCATTCTTTTATTTCATTCATTGCTTCATAGATGTATAGATTGAGCAATAACGACGACAGACTATATGCCTGTCTTACATTCTTTTGAATCAGAGCACTTCCTTCTTAGTCTTGCATTATTGTTGTTCCCTCTTGGTTCTTCTATATATTGTATATAACCCGTCTTTGTTCTTTTTCCAGGTCGACAGACGCTGTGAAGAGCTCTTAATTTTCTTTCAGTCTCGCTTCCTTTAGCAACCGCAACGTCACAGCTGGCTCTGTGATGCCTTTACCCTTCTATATTGGATGCGTGTCCTATTGAGCTGATTGTGCGATAATTATTGCACATGTCGGCTCTTTCTACCTTCGGAGTTATGTGAATAATGTTTCTCCGAAAGTCTGATGGTTTCTAACAAGTCTTATATTCTACACACCAATGTGAATTGTCGTTCTGTTGCCACTTCGCCCAGTGACTTCAGAAATTCCAGTGTTATCTTATCTATCCTTTATGCCTTATTTGATCTTCAGTCTTAAATTCTGATTCTAATAATTTATCCCCTAACTCTTCCCTGTAGCCACTTGTTTCTTTTTCTGTCAAGTCATCAATCAAGTCCTCCCCCTCACAGAGGCCCTCAATGATCTCTTTCCGCCTATCCGCTCTCTCCTTTGCATTTAACAGTGGAATTCCTATTGCACTCTTAATGTTATCGCCCTTGCTTTTAATTTCACCAAAGCAAAGGTTGTTTTGACTTTTCTACATGCTGAGTCAGTTTTTTCCGGTAACCATTTCTTTCCCTATTCCATAACATTTTTCATATAGCCATTTCGCCTTAGGTGCCCTGCCCTTTCTGTGTATTTCATTCCTATGTGACTTGTATTTCAGTATTCTTGAAATTCCCTAAACATTTTTCTACTTCCTTCTTTTGTCGACCAACTGAAGTACTTCCACTATTAGTCTTTGTTTCTTCGTAGTTACCTCCCTTGTACCTACAGATTCCTTTGTAAATTCTGTGATTGCCCTTTCTAGAGATCAACTGAACTGTCTGCTGAGCTATTCATTGTCGCAGTATCTACAACCTCAGAGAACGTCATGCGTCTCTCTTCATTGCTTAATATTCCCGTGTCCCAGATTTTGTACATTAATTCTCGCTGACTGGTCTCTTAAACTTCATCCTACTCTTCATCACTACTAAATTGTGATCTTAGTCTATACCCGCTCGTGGGTACGCCTTACAATCTAATGTCTGATTTCGGAATCTTTGTTTGACTGAGATGTAGTCTAACTGAAATCTTATTGTATCTCCCGGCCTTTTCCAAGTTTCCTCCTCCTATTGTTATTCTTGACCAGAGTATTCGCTAATTCTAGCTGAAATTTAATGCAGAACTTAATCAGTCGTGCTCCTCTCTGATTTCTACTACCAAGCCCACATTCTCCGTAATCCTTTCTTCGACTACTCGTCCTACAATCTTATTCTGATCACCCATAACTATTACATTTCATCTCTGTTTACGCACTAAATTACTCGTTCAGTATGTTCATATACTTTGTCCGTCTCTTCATCTTATCTTTGCGAAGTCGGCATCTACAACTGAACTATTGTTGTCGGCGTGGCTTTGCTGTCGACTCTGATGGCAACAATCATATTACTGAAATGTTCACAGTAACTTTCTCTCTGCCTCTATCTTCCTATTCATAACGAACCTACTCCTGTTATACCAGTTCATGCTGCTGTTGATACTACTGGGGTAAGGTTTCCTCCTGGGAGTGAAAGGACCGGGCCAAATAAGGTTCAAATGGCTCTGAGCACTATGGGACTTAACTGCTCAGGTCATCAGTCCCCTAGAACTTAGAACTACTTAAACCTAACTAACCTAAGGACATCACACACATCCATGCCCGAGGCAGGATTCGAACCTGCGACCGTAGCGGTCGCGCTGCTCCAGACTGTAGCGCCTAGAACCGCTCGGCCACTCCGGTCGGCGCCAAGTAAGGGTTGAACATCATTCATATCAAGATTTTTATTTACATTCATCAGCACAAATAGGTTTACCAATTGGATCAACAGGACCATGACATATTACGACAAAACTTTTTGAAAAGACAATATAACATTATAAGGTAACTATCCAGGGCACCCTCCCTCCCCCCCCCCCCCCCCCCCATTTTACCATTTTACACCTGATAGTGAAGATTCAGCTTCAAAACACGTCACGAGGTGGAAACGGTAAATAATTAATTGTCGCGTGGGACAGAAAACGTAGGTCTAAAGAAGACACTAACGGTTAGCTGATGAATCTCACCAATGTAAACACAAGCTTGGCCGGGAAATAACAAGCTAGCGGGCTTTAGATCGTTAAAGAAAGGGACTTGACGATTTAGTTGGCACGGTACTAGACAGCAAATATGTTTTGGACGTCATGGTTAATGACACTGAAGATAAAAGAAATTTACAAAAGTCCAATCATTTAAAACACACAATCAAACCATAACTCCATAACAATTACTAAATAGAAGCTATGATATTTTGATACGAGCGACACGTTCCCCATTTCGCCTGGCCAGACACTGGAACAGGGATGAATAACAACAACAGGAGGCTGAACCGAGTCCGATATAGAAACAGCAGGGCACAGACACGCGCAGGAAGTGAACGAGTCACAATTATCACTCTCAAAGCGGGGAGGAAAATCGGTCTACAGGGTGGTCCATTGATCGTGACCGGGCCAAACATCTCACGAAATAAGCGTCAAACGAAAAGACTGCAAAGAACGAAACTTGTCTAGCTCGAAGGGGGAATCCAGATGGCGTTATGGTTGGCCCGCTAGATGGCGCTGCCGTAGGTCAAACGGTTATCAACTGCGTTTTATTAAATAGGAACCCCCATTTCTTATTACATATTCGTGTTGTACGTAAAGAAATATGAATGTTCTAGTTGGACCACTTTTTTCGCTGGATACCACATGCAATGGGCGAATGCAACAGTGGCGTCGTTACGCCCTTGGAGAGAAATCGCGTCAGTGGGGAGGGTGAAGACCTCCTTGGAAGGATCCTCACTAAGAAGGAAACCTGGGCTTGGTCGTACGAACGACGATTAAAGCGGCAGTCCAATGGATGGAAACGCCCTGGTTCTCCTCGCCCACAGAACGTGCGCACTGAACGAGCTGGTGACAAAGTGATGGTTATTGTGGCTGATGATATCGATGGCTCAGTCCTGCATCACTTTGTACTGCAGTGACAGACAGTGACTGCAGCCTATTACTGCAGTTTCTTGTGACATCACCTTCGTGCCGCACTGAGAAGAAAGTGGTGGTACTTTCTGGTACTGCATCCCATCAGCCTTCAAGACAACACTCGATGCCACATAGCGAACCCTGCGCAGAAGCTCCTGCGTACGTGGGGGTAGGAAGTACTGGGACATCCACCGTATTCACTCTATATGACTCCATGCGATTACGACCTGTTTGTCAAAATTAATATCTTCGTGGAACGTGTGCCATAGGGCGGCCATTGCGACACAACGACAGAGATTCGTGAGATAATTTTCTCCCCTCGTTACAACTACAAGAAAATGCAGATTTTTCTCACCAAGAGCGTTTCACTTTTTTGAGGTAAAGCATTATCAGTGGTCTGTAATTGAAGATATTTCAATTACATTTGTTTTTTAAGATCGATAAATGGTTTGTTAACATTTTGTTAGTTTTACTGCTTGGTTTCTCGCCTACATCAGGAAATGCCATCTGCTAGAATGTCTTTGGTTTCTTTCTTCATTAGACAATGATACTTGCAGTCTAATTTTCCACTACTTTGCAGTACTACGCATTTTTTACGTTTTACACAGCACACTTCTTCGTGCCGGCCGCTATCGCCGAGCGATTCCAGGCGCTTCAGTCTGCAACCGCGCTGCTACGGTCGCAGGTTCGAATCTCGCCTCGGGCATGGATGTGTGTCATGTCCTTAGGGTTAGTTGGGTTTAAGTAGTTCTAAGTCTAGGGGACTGATGACCTGAGATGTTGAGTCCCATAGTGCTTAGAGCCATTTGAACCATCTGAACACATCTTCGTATATCACCGTTTACTGTTTATTTGTTTTCTGAAGTGTTGCCAACATTGCACACTAATTTGCCTCTGATCTGTTCTTTTTTGTAGTTAATTATATGTGTGTTATTCTATTTCAATCTTTTGCTGTATACGTACATACTATGTAAGAGTAATGAAGAAATGGTGAAAGAGTTTTAAATATTTCTATTTCTTTTTTTGTGAGAAGGTGGCGGAGGGAGAAACAAAGATGACTCAACGTAAACGCATAGTAGTGTGATGCAGAGTAAGGTATGAGTTGGAGGAATAGGTGAGGAAGAGACGTGAAATGTAATTGGGGGGGGGGGGGGGGGGATGGGGGGGGGGAGAAGGATGGAAAGGCTCTTTTCTTTTTCATGCGTTTTTTTTTTTTTCAATTCTTCTATGTAGTGTCTCATTCCCAATATTTATTTGGTCACTGAGCAGCTATTTATTTTGTGTTAATGCTCTGTGTATATGGAAACCTTGGAAAGGGAGGAGGTGTCTGTCTGTACTGTTCCATACGATGTTCATATCTTTTCCAATGTTGCTTGGTCTGTGGTGTTCCTGGTTTAGATGATCTGCATATGAAGAGTGGTTTGTACCGTATTTCAGTGTTCTGATGTGTTCATTATATCTTGTGTCGAATGTCATGCCGTTCATTCCAATGTATATATTTCACTGTCCCTGTAACTGAACTGTTATCTGTCTGTTTTTGATTTCAGTTTCGCGATGTGATTTGGTATTGCGTTATTTGTTTTGTTAACAATGTTTATGGCCTGTTTTTAAATATATTACCGATTTGATGTGTGCATTGTTATAGTAGGTCATTTTTGCCATTATTTGTAGTAGCGCTGGTCGTATGTGTTGTTATGACGGGATTAGTTTTTTCATTATTTGTGTCAGTATTTTTCTATTCGGTTTGTGTACCCTTATTTTTTTATCCGTTTTAGTTTGTTCTGTAATGGCCAGCTCTTTTTGGTGTTCAGAAGTGTTTGGGGGTATTCTATTCAGTCTGTTTAACATCTATCTGATTGGAGCCTGTTTCTGATTCTGAAGGTGATTTGAAGTTGCATTTAAGATAGAGTCACTTGTTGTGGGTTACCTATATATGTTAAATGTGTGTTTGTCATTGTCTTTCCTTATGTTTATACCTAGAAAGGTGAGTGTGATCTTGTTAATCTTCTATTGTGAAGCTTATGTTTTTCTGTACAGTATTTATGTGTTTTTGTATTTGCTGTATTTTATTTTCATTGTCATTTTACGTCATGTTCCTCTCCTTTCCCTCCAACTAACTCTCCATCACACTACTATGCATTTTTGTCGATTCATCTTTGCTTCTCCCTCCCCCACCTTTTCACCACAGAAAAACAACCACTCCATCATTAATCCTTGATTAAACTTACACAGTATATGTATACACAGCAACATAACAGAAAGAAATAACACATATATAATTAACCACTAAAAAGTACAGGGAAAAAACAAACTAGTGGGAATGTTGGCAACGCTACAAAACACAAAAAAATGGTTCAAGTGGCTCTGAGCACTATGGGACTTAATTGCTGTGGTCATCAGTCCCCTATAACTTAGATCTATTTAAACCCAAGTAACCTTAGGACATCACACACATCCATGCCCGAGACAGGATACGAACCTGCACCGTTGCGGTCGCGCGGTTCCAAACTGTAGCGCCTAGAACCGCTAGGCCACTCCCGCCAGCTGCAAAACACAATATACACTTAGAAGTACATACATAAACAGTAAACAGCGGTGTACGAAAATGTGTGCTGTATAAAATTTAAAAAAAATGTATAGTTCTACAAAATTAGACTACAGGTATCAATGTATAATGTAGAAAGGAAACAATGACGTGCTAAGATACAGCATATACTAATGTAGGCGAGAAACGAAGCTGATATTACAGGAAGCAAAAACAAACAAATTGTTAAAAAAATGTTTTTAGACCTTAAAAACAAATCATATCGTAAATATCTTTAATTACAGGCCACTGAAGAGGTTTTACCTCAATAAAGAGGGACGCGTCTGGTGAGAAAAATACTCATTTCTTTTAGTTCTAACGATGAAATAAAAATAGCCTCAGGAACTGTAAAGCAACTACGGATAATATGGCCACGCAAATGAAGACTCGGCTCTGATGGAAGCGCTGTCGGTATACAGCGCCTTCCATCTGCGTGAGGAGAAGTGGTCAAGAGGCGGGGCTATTGTTCTGTAATGCGGTAAACGACTGTCAGTGAAGTCTGGTATGATTTACAACAATGTTGTCACTAATTGCTGTCCAACATATGTGACTAGCAGGTGCAGAGAAGCCAAGTGAAAAAACACTACTGGCTATTAAAATTGCTACACCATGAAGATGACGTGCTACAGACGCGAAATTTAACCGACAGGAAGAAGAGGCTGTGATTATCTTTTCAGAGCGTTCACAAAAGGTTGGCGCCTGTGGCGACACCTACAACGTGCTGACATGAGGAAAGTTTCCTACCGATTTCTCATACGCAAACGGCAGTTGGCTGACGTTGCCTGGTGAAACGTTGTTGTGATACCTGTGTAAGGGAGAGAAATGCGTACCATCACGTTTCCGACTTTGATAAAGGTCGGATTGTAGCCTATCGCGATTGCGGTTTATCGTATCGCGACATTGCTGCTCGCGTTGGTCGAGATCCAATGACTGCTAGCAGAATATGGAATCGGTTCAGGAGGGTAATGCGGAACGCCCTGCTGGATCCCAACGGCCTCATATCACTAGCAGTCGAGATGACAGGCATCTTATCAGCATGGCTGTAACGGATCGTGCAGCCACGTCTCGATCCTTGAGTCAACAGATGGGGACGTTTGCAAGACAACAACCATTTGCACGAACAGTTCGACGACGTTTGCAGCAGCATGGAGTATCAGCTCGGAGACCATGGCTGCTGTTACCCTTGACGCTGCATCACAGACAGGAGCGCCTGCGATGATGTACTCAACGACGAACCTGGGTGCACGAATGGCAAAGCGTCATTTTTTTCGGATGAATCCAGGTTCTGTTTACAGCATCATGATGGTCGCATCCGTGTTTGGCGACATCGCGGTGAACGCACATTGGAAGCGTGTATTCGTCATCGCCATACTGGCGTATCACCCGGCGTGATGGTATGGGGTGCCATTGGTTACACGTCTCTGTCACCTCTTGTTCGCATTGACGGCACTTCGAACAGTGGACGTTACATTTCGGATGTGTTACGATCCGTGGCTCTACCCTTCATTCGATCCCTGCGAAACCCTACATTTCAGCAGGATAATGCACGACCGCATGTTGCAGGTACTGTACGGGCCTTTCTGGATACAGAAAATGTTCGACCGCTGCCCTGGCCAGCACATTCTCCAGATCTCTCAGCAATTGAAAACGTCTGGTCAATGGTGGCCGAGCAACTGCCTCGTCACAATACGCCAGTCACTATTCTTGATGAACTGTGGTATCGTGTTGAAGCTGCTTGGACAGCTGTACCTGTACACGCCATCCAAGCTCTGTTTGACTCTATGCCCAGGCGTATCAAGGCCGTTATTACGGCCAGAGGTGGTTATTCTGGGTACTGATTTCCCAGGATCTACGGGTCTAAATTGCGTGAAAATGTAATCACATGCTAGTTCTAGTATAATATATTAGTCCAATGAATACCCGTTCATCATCTGCATTTCTTCTTTGTGTAGCAATTTTAATGTGTATAAGCACTTTAATGTGTATAAGCACTTCTGTCTACGATTTATTCCAGAATCGTTATACAAATTCAACTTCTCATAGTGTGACTAGGAAGATATATCTGAGTTCACAGTCTTTCTTTGCGTTACTCTAATTAGGCATACACTTTTTCACGCTTTTGAGTTACTCGGTTGTCACTGGGAAGCTCTTTAGAGCCGTATTTACAACTTTCTTTACGGAATGTTAAATTATTTAACTGAGCTGACTTTTATTTATCACTGTTTTCCTCGACGCGGTGTGGCTTGTGTGAGTGAATAGGATGTACTGTTCAAACACGGGCACAAGGTGGGCTAGCTGGCGCGCCTGCCTCTGATGTAACTGTGCTCTGATTACGTCACCTTCGAACCACACACTCGATCTGTGAACGCCCGCTTTTCCTCTGTACTTCCCCGAATTCCCCCGACAGTTCTTTTAATACAGGGGACTTATGTGGCACCATTATTCTGGGGCGCAGATCGTCAAAATAGGCTTTGGGACAAGAACTGACGCGCAAATGACCTCGTATTATTTTCACGCATTCCTCCTACTTTTGAGAACCTCTGAGATTGAGAAGCTTCCTGTAACGTTTACGTCTGTGTATACTGAAGGTCTTGTCCAAACAGTGATAATGTAGCAGAGAATAAACTGCAGATCAATGGTTTTCTCCGCAAGTGGTCAAATGCGTTTGACTGCGTGAGTCACATAAATTACAATTTGTGCTGTCACAAATAAAGCTGCAAAGTGGTTTAAGTAGAATATCTCTTACAGGAAACAAATTATACCATTATCAAAAACTCTTGAAGTAAGCATCAAGTTGTCATCCAGGCAGGGAATAAAGACATGTGGCGTCATCCACTTTACCCCTTGACTTGCTTCACGCGATAATGCTCCTTCGTCGTCCTGTGCTGAGCTTGTTTTGTTTTTTTGTTTCAATATAGTGTGATCTACACTAATACATAAAGACAAGTCGTTGTTTAACGTTAGTAAAAATGTCGGAAAGTACTTGACCGATTTACTTCAAATTTCTACAGTATACTTTAATAAAACGTTTAAATATTTTTGGAAGCTGACTGTCAACACCCGTCAAGTAACGTATAAAATGCCCGTTTGACCATCAGCTCCATTTATTTTAAACCCAACTATCGACTGGTTTCAGTCAAAGGCCATCTTCATGGATTAGGGTTAAGACTATTCGGGTCACAACATCACATCTGTCATTACGTCCCATGTGTAGAGCATGTTATGAATTGACCCCCCACCCTCCCGCGGTTAGCCGACCAGTCTAACGCACGACTTTCCGGAGTGGGAAGGAACGCCTGGTCCCCGGCATGAATCCGCCCGGGAGACTTACGTCGAGGTCCGGTGAGCCGGCCTGTCTGTGGGTGGTTTTTAGGCGGATTTCCATCTGCCTCGGCGAATTCGGCCAAATAGGTAGCCCGGCACAACCAAGCACATACAACTAGGATGGAATGCAGAGCTAGCATACAAAAACTTATTAAACGAGCTACAAAAGGAAAAACCCTCGTTACAACACAGGGGGTAGGGCAGTATAAATAAAACTTAAATTAACAAAACCTTGCATCAGCCCACTATGCTTGGGACAGACACTAAGTTAAGCAATCGCCCAAGATACGGGTGGCTACTATTTTGAACCCTCAATAAAATGAATGAGCTCACAAAAGCAATAACATGTAATTAACCTGCTGACTAGACAGCACAAGATATACAGGGTGGTCCATTGATCGTGACCGGGCCAAATATCTCACGAAATAAGCGTCAAAGGAAAACACTACAAAGAACGAAACTTGTCTAACTTGAAGGGGGGAAACAAGATGGCGCTATGGTTGGCCCGCTGGATGGCGCTGCCATAGGTCAAACAGATATCAACTGCGTTTTTTTAAAATAGGAACCCCCATTTTTTACATATTCGTGTAGTGCGTAAAGAAATATGAATGTTTTAATTGGACCACTTTTTTCGCTTTGTGATAGATGGCGCTGTAATAGTCACAAACATATGGCTCGCTATTTAAGAAGAACAGTTGGTAACAGGTAGGTCTTTTAAATTAAAATATAGAACTAAGGTACGTTTGAACATTTTATTTCAGTTGTTCCAATGTGATACATGTACCTTTGTGAACTTATCATTTCTGAGAACGCATGCTGTTACAGTGTGATTACCTGTGAATACCACATTAATGCAATAAATGCTCAAAATGATGTCCGTCAACCTCTATGCATTTGGGAATACGTGTAACGACATTCCTCTCAACAGCGAGTAGTTCGCCTTCCGTAATGTTCGCACATGCATTGACAATGCGCTGAAGCACGTTGTCAGGCGTTGCCAGTGGACCACGATAGCAAATATCCTTCTACTTTCCTCACAGAAAGAAACCCGGGGATGTCATATCCGGTGAACGTGCGGGCCATGGTATGGTGCTTCGACGACCAATCCACCTGTCATGAAATATGCTATTCAATACCCCTTCAATCGCACGCGAGCTATGTGCCAGACATCCATCATGTTGGAAGTACAACGCCATTCTGTCATGCAGTGAAACATCTTGTAGTAACATTGGTAGAACATTACGTAGGAAATCAGCATACATTGCACCATTTAGATTGCCATCGATAAAATGGGGGCCAATTATCCTTCCTCCCATAATGCCGCACCATATATTATGCCCCGAGGGTCGCTGATGTTCCACTCGTCGCAGCCATCGTGGATTTTCCGTTACCCAATAGTGCATATTATGCCGGTTTACGTTGGTGAATGACACTTCGTCGCTAAATACAATGCGTGAAAAAAATCTATCATCGTCCCGTAATTTTTCTTGTGCCCAGTGGCAGAATTGTACACTACGTTCAAAGTCGTCGCCATGCAATTCTTGGCGCATAGAAATATGGTACGGGTGCGATCGATGTTGATGTACCATTCTCAACACCGACGTTTTTGAGATTCCCGATTGTCGCGCAATTTGTCTGCTACTGATGTGCGGATTAGCCGCGACAAAAGCTAAAACACCTACTTGGGCATCAACACGATATCGACCTTTTCCGTAACTGGCAACCGGTCCATTTTAACACGGATAATGTATCACGAAACAAATACCGTCCGCACTGGCGGAATGTTACGTGATACCACGTACTTATACGTTTGTGACTATTACAGCGCCATCTATCACAAAGCGAAAAAAGTGGTCCAACTAAAACATTCTATTTCTTTATGTCCTACACGAGTATGTAATAAAAATGGGGGTTCCTATTTAAAAAAACGCAGTTGATATCCGTTTGACCTATGGCAGCGCCATCTAGCGGGCCAACCATAGCGCCATCTGGTTTCTCCCTGCAAGCTAGACGAGTTTCGTTCTTTATGGTTTTTTCCTTTGACGCTTATTTCGTGAGATATTTGGCCCGGTCACTACCAAGGGACCACCCTGTATACAGGAATCTTAAGTCTATAATCCGCAATAACATGATAAATCGGGTACAAAATTAGCATCACGAAGACCTGCAATGCTGCGCAGCGTTTTGCACGTCAAAGTCCAAAACTTGAAACAAGACATATTGAGATTCAATATCTTACGGTTTACCACGAGTAAATAACGGATCGGATACATTCAGCACAGCAACCGTCTAGTAGCATAACCGTAGTTTAAACTTGGGAGACCACGTGGGCAATACTATACCAGACCAATATTGTTATCAATTTCAATACAAATAAATACATGAATTTATAACAGATAGGTCGCATGCAGGGTTAACCATGTAACACTGTGCATAGCCGGAGCCAAAGTAGTTGAAGAAAATCTTTTAAGCCGGCCGTTGTAACCGAGCGGTTCCAGGCGCTTCAGTCCGGAACCGTGCGACTGCTACGGTCGCAGGTTCGAATCCTGCCTCTGGCATGTATATGTCCTTAGGTTAGTTAGGTTTAAGTAGTTCTAAGTTCCAGGGGACTGATGACCTCAGATATTGAATCCCATAGTGCTCAGAGCTATTTGCACAGAGAGAGGGTGGGGGAGTTGATGAATAGAGTGATGGGGAGGAGGAAGTGAGGGGGGGGGGAGAAGGAGGAGGACTGGGGAGGAGGAGGAGGAGGAAGAGGACGAAGAAGAAGAAGAGATGGGGAAACTTTACAATAAATAAACTTGGTGCCAGATGGAATTTCACGATCTCTATAAAAAAAAAAAGAAAAAAAAACGCTAGATATGTTAAGGTTGATCTTCTTTTGTCACATTCTGGTATCTTTACTTTTTTAGCGCTGAACAGTGTTTGGACACAGGATAGGATTTCTGTTCATTATTGAATAATAACCATTCAAGTGAAGAAATCGGTGTGCGTAATTATTCCGAGGGTAACTCAATAATTATGTGCAAAGTAGCTATAAAATTTTCTTGTAATCAAATTGGAAACTTACAAGAACGTGATTTTTCGACATAGTATCCTTGCACTTTAACGCACTTGGTCTATCGTTGTACAAGCTTCCTGACGCCCTTATAAAAGAAGGTTCTCGGTTGAGCCGTGAGCCAGGAATGTGCCGCTTCTTTCACTGCTTCGTCCGAGGCAAATCGACGGCCCCTTCATGCCTGTTTGAGTGGACCAGACAAGTGATCGTCAGAAGGGGCAGGATCCGGACTATATGGAGGTTGATCCAGTACTTCAAATTTGAGTTTCTGGAGAGTTTCAGCAGTATGGGCAGCAGTTTGCGGACGGGCATTGTCGTGCAACAACACAACACCTTTTGACAGCAATCCTCGGCGTTTGCTTCGAATTGCAGGCTTTAGCCTGACAGTAAGCATCTCACTCTAACGTAAACTCTTTGTTGTTGTGCCCCTTTCCCCATAATGTTCCATTACTGGACCTTGTGCGTCCCAAACAACCGTGAGCATCAGTTTTCCTGTGGACAGTTAGGTCTTGAACTTTTTCTTGCACGGCGAATTCCATACTCCACCGTTTACTCTCCGGCTCGTAATGATGGATCGATGTTTCGTTACCAGTAATCATCCTGTGTATGAAGTTGTTCCCTTCGTTACCACAGCGATCCAAGTTTTTCTTTGCAGATGTCCAACAACTTTTGTTTATGCAACTGTGTGAGTTGCTTTGGAACCTATCTTGGACAAACTTTGAGAAGCCCAAGTCTGTTGTGGATGATTTCGTAGGCAGAACCGTGACTAATTTGCAGACGATGTGCCGCTTCGTCAATAGTTAATTGTCTGTCTTTTCACGTGAACGGCCAATGGTTTCTGCATTTGTGGCGGTAAACTGTCATCCGGCTCCTTCATCGTGCGTAACACTTGTACGACAATTTCGGAATATTTCAACCCATTCGTAGACACTCCGTTGTGGCAAAACACTGCCCCCGTACTGTAGCGAAAGTCTCCGATGAGTTTCGGCTCCTGATACGCCTTCCGACCACATAAAACGGATCACTGAACGTTGCTCTTCATTGGTGCAAATAGACAGCGGAGCAGCCATGATTAACACCACGACAGCGATAAAGAAACTAACCTAGCACCTTGAAAATTGCAAAGATATAACAACAAATAAACAAAGCACGCGTCATCAACGTAAAACGACAGTACTACCAAAATAAACAAAAATATAACTAAATTGTGGATAATAATTGACTTACCCTCGTATTATAGTCCTGTGGTACCTTTTACTGTAGAGAAGCCAGAGGAGTTTAGCGTTTCTTAGCGGCTGCAAAAGGACATAAGTGAAAAGGGATTAATTTCTAGATGGCTTGAGATTGTAGCCGTGCCGCTTCCGCAGCACGTAAAAATTAAGAGAACAATTCGTACCCTTTTCAAGAGCTTGCAGTCATTAACTTTCCGATCTAACCATCAAAACAAAAAAGTAATAATAATTTTCTCCAAGTCAGCTCATCAGAGAAGCCCTGTGCCTACTGCATACCGATCTAAAGCGAGACTGTTTTTTTTTATTATCATGAATATGACACTACGAAATAACCCGTTCGTTCCTCTCGCGCTAGTGTAAATCCCTTTTGTTTGCTGCGACTAACAATTCCATTGAGAATCATCAATTGTCAAAAGTATTTTTCTGTATCTAAGCAATCAACAGTTTTTCTATCCCCGTCACTAAACGCAAGTAACACAGAAGGAGATTTTACAATGAACAGAGAGAGGAGGGTGAGGCAGATTGTGATGTATATTCAATTCCTATACATATTTAGCAATTGCGAAGCAGTCACAGGATGGCTAGTGTTGTTATAGATAGAAAATAAATGCAGTTTAAAAACGGCTTGCAACTTCCAAACTGACCTGCATCAAAATCGCCTGCTCCATTCTTCGTTTATACCAGGTGCTTGTTACACGCCATTTGAACAATGTGATATGCCCTCCAGATATGCTGGGCATGTCCTTTTTAAGCACTTGGGAGGTGCCCATCATTTTTTCGAGATTGAATTAAAGTCTTTCGCAACGTGTTGTACAAAGTTTAGATGTAGGTACTTCGAACATAAAAATACGTTATCTCTCGACCTGTATAGCGACGGAAAAAATCTGTGACTCCTTTCTCACCCTAATCTATTATAAGTCTTAGGATTCTTATGTAAAGTATACACTCATCAGCAATTTAATTAGAAACACCTAATTTTCGCCATGCTGACGACACCGATGGATTAAGTCCTTGACCCTAGAGACGCCGAAGAAGCTGGGAAGTAGCCCTGAATCCTGATTTACCAAATGCACACTACGGTTCACTTGTAATTATGAGGCAGCAAATGACCAGTTTTCACCTTGTCCACCCAGGGTGTATTATCTATTTTACAGAGACGACGTCTGTCACATGTGGCATGTAATCCTGAAGTGAAGATACGATGTATTTTTCATTCTTTAGCCAAACGAAATTAAAGACTTTTCTATTGCAACCGTGCACTTCATTTTGAACGTTTCCAGACATGTTCGTTTCCCTGAACATCACAGAACTGTTGAATCTGGATCCAAGACGGACACATGTCATTGTCACACATCCCCAAAATGTTCTGAACTTAGCTCAGATGTCCTGGAGAACCACGCGATCACTCATATCTCGTCATGCTGTTCATCTGACACAGTTTTGGATACGATGGAATGGTACATGCTCTGTTGAAGGTACAAGCCACGCACAAGATCCTCCGACGCGAAAAAAAACGCATGTGCAAGGTAGAGACGGTGGCAGAAGTATCTGGCGTCGCATGTAAACATCCACCAACGATAATATCTTGAGCCACTTGAATGAATAGTTCAAGCAGTATGTATCGTGCGCATACAGCGGTTTTCGATGTACTCACACCCTGCTATCGACGCTTGACACTAGTCCAGATGACCTTCCTATGTCCTTTGTGAGCCCATGGTAGCGTTCCATAACTGAAGGCATGAACCCTCTGGGTACAGTGGCCTCTGTAACTACAGGATGGAGAAAATGAAAGGGGCCCAGAAATTAAAAGGGACGTGCGTTGGTGCAGGGTATATACAACGCAGCACGACTCCGATGCAGGTATAGAAGCAACAGCATGTAGCCAAAGGGTTAATGGGGCCTTCGAACAGAAGTTTTCTCATCGCCCCTTGCACACAGCTGTAAAAAATATTAGTATACCCTTTTAGTGGATTCCAATTCTCTAAAGATTTATCGTTGCAACCGGGCATAAGGAGTATCTAAACTATTACATTTAGAGATCGATAGCACAACTGTTTCTCAGATACCAGATATTGTCCCGTGCTGAAACACCAGTATTAGTATGTGGTATAGCCTCAGGGGGCAGCAGTGTAGCCGCGAACTCTGGCATCCGTTCGATCATACAGATGGCGAATACTGTCCTGGGATACTTTATGCCACGCCTGCTCGAACTTCTCCACGTAGTTCGGTGAGTGTTGTTGGTTGACGAGTCACTTCTCGTCCTATTATATCTCGCACGTGCTCGACTGGATACAAGGCTGGAGAGCGAGCTGGCCAGGGAAGTTGCTGCATGTCTTGCAGAGCACGTTGAGTTTCACGGTCGGTGTATGGGCGAGGATTATCCTGTTGCAATAACACATCACCTTCTCATTGCAGGAATGGCAGGAAAACGGGTCTAACAAAATACTACGCAGCATCCAGAAACACGAAAGGTGAACGAGAGTTGCAGCCCAGACCGTAAAGGCCAAATTCGTATCGGATGAATGCACTGTACCAGACAGCTCTTACGAGGTATATGTGGTATGCGCAAAGGACCATCACTAGCGTGCAGGTGGAATCTGCTTTCATCGCTGAAGATCACGAAGCGCCATTCCATCTTCCAGCAGCAGTTGAGCAGCAGTTGAGCCGTGCACGTCAATGCTATGGCGTGAGTGGAAGACAGGCTGTATGAGCCCATAGTCCGACTGCCAATAACCGGTTCGTAACAGTTTGTGTTGACACAACCTCGTCTATGGGTGTGACCAGTGATACCGTCAGCCCCGATAGTTGATTGGTCAGCGTGACGGATTGCCGTCGTACGGGCCCGGGTTCAATTCCCGGCTGGGTCGGGGATTTTCCGCGCTTAGTGACTGGGTGATGTGTTGTCTTCATCATCATTTCATCCCCATCCGGCTCTCAGGTCGCCCAATGTGGCGTCGAATGTAACAAGACCTGCACCAAGGCAGCCGGACCTGCCCCGTAAGGGGCCTCCCGGCCAATGACGCCAAACACTCATTTCCATTATGAAACGCCCACTTTGAAATATTATACATGACTGTGTTTAAACTGACACACAATATTTTTTTGCGCAACGCAATCTGACTTTCAAAAATCCCTACAAAAGAATGGCCCTGACTAACATTAACCTATACGTTTCACAAATCACTTACCTCACAAAAATCTTGGTTACTCGAACTACTGCAATACAGCGAGCGCCACTACTGCCAGCTAAATAAAAGATTCAAACTACAGAAGGCACTAACTACTGATAGGCGTAGTTAGCAAATGAAAGATTTTAATATAGAACAAACAATGTATTTACCTTAATAGTCATAATATATATAGCAGTTCATGACATCCATTCCTACAAATGTACTGTTTCTGATGGACACACCTCCAGATTATCCATTCTCAAAAATCCGCCATCTCACTTCCCCACATCCACCACTGCTGGCGGCTCGCCTCCAACTGCGCAAAGCTACGCGCTGTTCACATCCAGCTGCCCAACGCTACAATGGCGAGTATTCCAACAATGCCAACCAGCCACAGACTGCACACAGCACAGCCAGTGATTTTCATACAGAGCGCTACGTGGCGTTACCAATAAGAAAACCTAAACAGCCTACTTACACCATATACCAGTGATACCAGCATCGTTGCAGAACTGACTAAGTTGTGTAGCAATTCTCCGAAAAGTTTATCCCGCCACTCAGGTGGCCACAATATGACCCCTTTCAACTCGTTCAGTTGGCTGTAGCAAACACGAGTGCCCCTCCATGGCATGGTTACCTGCTTGTTCCTGTGTGGATGATGCAAATTCGGTTGGCTTTCTTAAGGTGCGGGAAATATTTTCGGGGTTATTTCTATCTTGTCGACCCTTAGAACGAAAATAAACACCGACTGTGTCGCTTACTAGTTTCATTTGGATTACCTGTGCCGGCCGCTGTGGCCGAGCGGTTCTAGGCGCTTCAGTCCGGAAACCGCGCTGCTGCTACGGTCGCAGGTTCGAATCCTGCCTCGGGCATGGATGTGTGAGATGTCCTTAGGTCAGTTAGGTTTAAGTAGTTCTAAGTCTAGGGCACTGATGACCTCACATGTTAAGTCCCATAGTGCTCAGAGCCATTTGAACCATTTTTTGATTACCTGTCTCGATACATAGCATGGGTTATTTTCAAACCCAAATAGCTGTTGAAAGGAGAGATATGCCATAATACTAAAGTTATGTGAATTTGACATTAAAAAGATACGAACTGCGTGAATATTAAAATAATATATCATGAAAGTACTTACTACTACGAAATGCAGCATGTTAGCAGGCCGACGATTGACACGAAACTATGGAAACTGTATGGATGAAGCTGTAACTAAAGTTACGTTGTTAACCACATGAATTCCATACATATCTGTTCCATTTTAATTGGAGGATGTTCCTCCACTCACAATAATTTCAATCCCTAGAACTTCGTGGGGTGGATAGGGGGTGTAGCTTATATACACTTGGTGACTGCTATTGTCCCAATTGTGGTAGTCATAGCGCACCGTCGACAAGGTGGTGCGAGGAAAGGCCAGTGTCGAAACACAGTTGTAAATGAAGTGTCCAAACCGGCTGCTCCATCGATCTGCCCAGCATGAAATGTGTCAGTATCACATATCTGGCCCACCCTGCAGTCGTCTGTCATACCGAAGGCCAGTACAATGCCTCTCTTGAGGAACGCTGAACCATTTTGTAGGGCCTGGAGACACCAGTGACATTTCTGCAATTCTGTAGTAATCTTTTCAGTTACGAGTACTTGAAAGAATTATAACTGGCATATGATACATGAAAGTACTCACCTCATTCATTTAAGGTTGCAGCAGTGTTAGTTTTCCTTCTAACGACCCCACTCTGCTTTTCGAAGAGTTTTTGTAACACTTCGCTTTTGTTAAACTACCTAGAAACTTCCTTCCTTTTATCTCTCATTCAGGCTCACCTGGGGTCCAAACGGGCCTGCAGCCCTCAAGAACAGATGCATCGAGGATCTTATGTGTAGTCTCGTTTCTCCTATTATAGTAAGTCTTTCGTTATAACTGTTTATTCTGGTACGGCAACTGAAGTACACTGTGCCTACCTGTAACTGTCAAAAAAATATTAATGCTTATTATGCTTGAAGTTGACTTCATATGTGAATGAAATCTAACTACAAGAAAAGTTATTTCGGGAGTCTATGATATGCACGGAACAGTGACAGTATCAAGTCTTTCTCTTGAAAACGTTTCTCCTCTGTCAGAAGACCTACACTGCAGCTCGTGCTATATTATTTATTTTTAATTTAACATGTTTTAAAACGTATTAAAGTATGAGATGGAGGTGCGGAAGCTCAGTTTCGGAACAGGTTTCGCAGTACAGAGAAAAGTGCTTCACGCAATCAGAGATATAAGGTTCATTATTGATCGACTATCAGTTATAGTATTGTCCGGCAGGTAGAATAGACTGGTAGTACTTACAAGGGAACCTCCCCATCGCACCCCCCTCAGATTTAGTTATAAATTGGCACAGTGGATAGGCCTTGAAAAACTGAAAACAGATCAACTGAGAAAACAGGAATAAGTTATGTGGAACTGTGAAAAAATAAGCAAAATATACAAACTGAGTAGTTCATGGGAAGATAGGCAACGTCAAGGACAATAGGAACGCAGGAGCGCCGTGGTCTCGTGGTAACGTGAGCAGCTGCGGAACGAAAGCTAAATGGTGAAAACTTTAGAGGAAGGTACATGATAGAAATTTCAAATAGGTTTGTTGCTCTCAGGACACATGAAGATCAAGACGAGGATGTAAATAAACAATGGTTCACTGTGAGGAATAATGTCAAAGAGGCAGCGAAGGTCACAAAAGGTACAATTAAGAAGAACAGGAGGAAACCGTAGTTTGATAAGGAATGCAAGAAATTGGTAGAGGAAAGGAGAAAAGTGCGATTAGATTGGGATAGAATGGGAGACAGAAAACGAGAGGAGTTCTTGAACTTGAGAAGGGACGCTGGTCGTAGGCTACGGGCAAAGATGAGGGATTATTCGAACAATCAAATTACAAAAATGGAAACAAACAATAAAACAAAAAACATTAGGGAACTTTACCTAGACATAAATGGGTATAGGAAGAGCTTCAGGGCTAGGATAAATGCACTTCGAGGGGATGCTGGGGGAATACTGTCAGACCCCAGTGCAATATTAAGTAAATGGAGGGCGCATTTTGAGCATCTACTAAATGTACACCAGGAAGCAGGAAATGAGCAGGCGTACGAAATACAGACAGCAGAACCCCAGATACCTGAGGCAACGTTAAAGGAAGTAAGAGATGCAATCATCAAATTGAAAAACCATAAAGAACCAGGATCAGATTGCATAACTGCAGAATTAGTTAAAAATGGGGGACAGAAATTGGTGGAAGTAGTTCACAAAGTGATAACTAAAGTATGGAACTCAGAGATGATAGCTGAAGAGTGGCAGGAGTCGATTCTGATCCCAATTTTTAAGAAGGGCGACAAAATGGATTGTAGTAATTGCAGAGGGATATCGCTATTACCAGTAGGTTCTAAAATTTTCTCGAATATTCTGCTAAGCAGGCTTACACCGTATGCAGATGAAATTGTGGGGGATTACCAAGCCGGCTTTCGGAGGAACGGATCAACTATAGACCAAATATTCAACCTGCGTCAAATTTTGGAAAAGAAATGGGAATACAATAAACCAGTTAATAGTCTTTCCATAGATTTTACAAAAGCATGTGATTCAATATTGCAATCAAAAATGTACAGAATTCTTTTGGACCTTGGAATACCAAAGAAGTATGTTAGAATTATAGAAGCGAGTTTGAAAAACACAAAAGGTAGAGTACGCGTGGGGAAATTGGAGTCGGAAGAATTTGTAATAAAGAACGGACTTAAGCAGGGAGATGCCCTGTCTCCGCTACTTTTTAATTTAGTCCTAGAATATATTGTACGAATGGCAGCAGATAATACAGAGGGTGTGGAGTTAAATGGAAATATTAAGATATTAGGGTATGCAGATGATCTAAACATCATTAGCAGTAGGAAAGAATCTGTAACAGCAAATGCGAATGCGTTAATCAAGGCTAGTGAAGATGTAGGTCTAAGGATAAGTGAAGACAAAACTAAATACCTGGTTACTACTAGAATGCCAACAGCAGTAGATCAGGAAATGTTAAGAGTTGGAGACATGCAGTTTGAAAAAGTGAACACATTTATCTAGGCTTGGACATTACTTCGAGAAATGAGATTGAATCGGAACTGAAGAAGAGATTACGGGCGGGAAATGCGTGCTACTTCTCACTGAATAGATTACTTTCATCACGGATATTGTCTAGGAATTTAAAGATTAGAATATACAAAACTATTATTCTACCAGTTATGCTGTACGGGTGTGAGACTTGGTCTCTCACTGTGCAAAATGAAAAAGCGTTTCGAGTATTTGAAAACAAAATTTTGAGGAAAATTTTCGGAGCAAAAAGAGATGACATTAGAGGAGAGTGGCGAAAACTGCATAACGAAGAGGTTCACGAACTCTATTCAAGCCCTGACATAATCAGTATTATTAAATCACGTAGGCTGCGATGGGCGGGTCCCGTAGCTCGAATGGATGAGGGCAGGGCAGCGCGCAAAGTACTGGTAAGGCACTTAGAGGGAAAACGTCCTGTGGGGAGACCGAGGCGTAGATGGGAGGACGATGTGAAGGCTGATTTGAGGAGCTTGGGTATTGAAGGTGAATGGAAGGAAATAGCCCAAGACAGGGACAGATGGCGAAAATACGTTGCTGCGGCAATGGACTCTCGAGTCTGGTGTGACCAGTGAGTAAGTAAGTAAGTAAGTATTAAAGTATGAAGTAATACCTCCTAGCCCCATACAGACTCGTACCAGACACAGATAGCCCTGAAAATCTGTGTTTATGAATTTTTAATAACTATGAAAACACTTGTAGATTTAAAACGAAAAACGTGAGGTTCTTCATATAGATAACAGTAAGGATGCCTCGGCGGCATTCTAAAATTATCAAAATAAACGATAAAAACTGGCCAAGTGCAGGTAGGACTCACGCACTGAACTTTCAGTACAAAATTAATTATATATGTAGACTGTTCACGCATTCTGGGAATCGATGATCTCGACAATTTTTGCCTGTTACCGGCATTGATACTGCCAACGTATCTTTTCCAGGAATTCCATGGCTTCTGAGAATATTTAATTTCTAATCTGAAGTCGAATAACAAATAACAAAATTAACTGTTTTTCGTGTAATATCATTACAAATTAAGAAGTATCGAATTTTTTGCTTTGTTTGTACCGTTAAACCTTGCTTCTTGGGAAATTTCATGATTTTAGGTCAACGGGAAGTACCCTGCAGGTTTTGTTGAGTGAGTTTGCGAGTATCAAAACATGTAACATAAATTACCTTTTGCTTGCATTGATTTAGAGGCTCCACTTTTTTGACACCACCAAGAAACTGTAGACTATATATGACATAAGTTTCAGCTTCATACATCTACCAATATCCGAAAATAGGGTTCTGAGGAGTTAACAGACAGGCAGATAACGAACTGATATGATAAGGGTTCTGTTTTTACCGACTGAGGTAAGGAACCCTAAAAAGCCACAGTAAACAGTTTAACAGATGCCACAATCAAATTGATAATTTAAGTTTTTAAATACTAAAATAAACATCTTAAGTCAGACACACACAAGATTGTTTTATAATAAGAGCATCATCTTAGCAATATTTAGAACTGAAAAGTACCTGACAGTATTAATCATGGCTGAAAAACGAGAAACAAATACACTTGGTCATTAAACAGATATTGTTTTAAAATTTAATTTTTGTGGGTCAACATGTTTTGAGAATGAAAACGGTCCAGAGAGGCTTTTTATTACCTATACGTTTAGCCAGTTTCAACCTTTGGTCACTTCCAAGCACGTATGTAGCTAGAAGCTTAAGATTCCTCCTTGAAAATGAGCATAAATCGAAAAAGTGTAATACTCATGCATCAGTTATGCATTCAATGCGCTCCAGGTTTTTCATTTTAAATTCTGCGGATATTTCCATAGCTATTAAAAATTCACATACACAAATTTTCAGGCTATCTGTATGGAGCTAGAGATATTATTTTCTACTTTTTGGTGCGTTTTACAAAACAATTTTTATTAAAAGGTCATTTTGAAATAGTTATTTTCTGCCTGTTATTCCTGTGTATGTGTGTGTGTGTCATATTTTTCAATAGATTTCAAACATTTTGACCCAATTAGAAAAGAGACATGTGATAAATTTCAAGATTATTCCAGTTTCGCTTCACTTGAGTCGGTCAATAGTTCGCTTCAACCTACTATAATCTCACGAAAAGACATGGAAGTTAAAAATTAGAAAGAATCGAACTCACACAGGGGCTGAGCAACAACCGATCTAACCAAAAAACATTCGCAAGCGGAACAGGAAAAGCGGGAAATAGCAGTGAAACACAAAGTAAGCTCTGCCACACACCTGACAAGAAAGTGAGGTAACATTACACTGTCAACGAGTTCTGAGCTGTGTTGAATGTTTCAAGTTTCCAGATCATCCGGAAATGATAATGTTAAACAAAGTACCCTCCGCCACACACACCACACAAGAAAACAAGTTATTACTGCATTGTCGTCCAGTTCTGAGATATGTCAAACATTTCAAGTTGCTAGCTCACCAGGAAGTTAGTTCCAAATCAAAATTTGTACCTAGCAAGTAGACAAGAAAGCGACCTAATAATCAGTTCTTTGTTACCCTAAGATGAGGCTTAGCTGTGACGCAATGCGTCGATCTTCTCTTGAGGTAAATTTGGAGGCAAATGATTTATTGAACGAAGAGAGTTACACTCACTCCTTTTGCCTTATCACGTATTGTTTCCCTTGTTGCCTTATATCAACTGTTACCATATACCGTTTTTTCCTGTCGCACCATAAGTTTCAATATGTTGCGCTTTGTCAGAATAAACCTGTTCACATACTTCTATGTCCAGTGTTCAACACTGTTTTTTGCCCTCAGTATTCTCTCTCCAAATTGTTCATTACCTCACTATTTCTTCAAATAAATCGAATTCACTAGCCAATGAATAGTGTCACTTCCAGCGCAACTCTCTGCCTGGTGTCACTCTCCAGGGTCGTATCCCTTACGTCATGTGTGATGATTTCCACATATGGATTCACATGATTTAATAACGAATTCAGTACTCTTTCAACACTTCCGTTTTATGAATGGTGCTTTGTTCTAATTATATTTTTGTATACTCCGGGGTTTGAGCTCAAGATTCATTTATCTGTCAGTTTATATACACAAAGGTTAATTGTTTATCAATGAATGAAATGGCAGATGACATCGCAGATTACCACAGATACCGTCATCTTACACTAAAGTTTCTCAAAATTAACCCAGTGTAACAATGTCATTTCGTATCACCTAGTAGTGGTATCTGTGGCGTCACCGCCAGACACCACGCTTGCCAGGTGGTAGCATTTAAATCGGCCGCGGTCCGTTAGTATAGGTCGGACCCGCGTGTCGCCACTATCAGTGATTGCAGACCGGGCGCCGCCACACGGCAGGTCTAGTCTAGAGAGACTCCTAGCACTCGCCCACAGTTGTACAGCCGACTTTGCTAGCGATGGTTGACTGACTACATACGCTCTCATTTGCAGAGGCGACAGTTTAGCATAGCCTTCAGCTACGTCAATTGCTACGACCTAGCAAGGCGCCATATTCAGTTACTACAAATGTATTCTGAACAGATAATATTGTGAATCATGTACCGTCAAGAGCGACGTTCATCATTAATGGATTAAAGTTAATTATCAAACTAATTACGTCCGCTTTCTGAATTCTATTTCCTTGTCATGTTCCAGACCTCACGTCAGTATAGTCCTTCCCTCCTCACGCCAACCTGCGTGAGCTATAACGCGTGCATTTCGGCCTCCTCTAGTAACACGGTGTTGGCTCTTCTGCCAACACAACAGTATCCATAGCTGTTCTAGTGATTTTACGAAGTGGGAAGATTTAACATTAATGTAATACGGAAATGATGGTTCATTTTTGTACTGTTACTGATTGACTCTAAAGCAGCAAACTACTTCGCTAAAAATATTATAATGTCTTTCCCACATTGTTTGCAGTAGTAAATAAGTTACGATATGTATTTGCCGAGTAGTACATTTGAAAGTTTTAACTTTTGCATTTTCAAATTTATTTCAGTTTTTACTTTCTACTCTTATACGAAATTTCCCGCAATTTGGAAGGCCGTTTGTAAGTAAGTGGAGAACTGGATAGTCAGATGTGTTGTGAGGCCTCTGCAGGGTTTAAATGAATATATATTGAACCCCTCCCTTTAGCTGCTCTTCTCTCACAATGCAAATTTTTCTGAATCTCCGGCTCGCGTGAATACTGGAGAAAGTGCTGCCTCCATTTACAGTGCGATTGCAGAATTAAGAGGAATTCTGCTTGCGGGAACAGTAGAGGGGGCCTAGGGGAAAAGAAATAAAAGTGAGTCTGTTTCATCATGACGGGGGGAAGGGAGGTGTGGAGAACCTCGCAGATAGCTGCTGCGCCCGCCCCCCTACTCAAGGCTCAGATCTTACGGGCGGAGGTTGGGGCAGGGAAAGGACGAAGGCATTTGTTTCGCGTGTGGAACCGAGTGAAGTGCAGGCTCAAAAGGTGCCGTGTCCTCAGCTCAGTCCTGCTAAAGTGCTGGCGAGTTTTGTTTCAAGCTAATGAAGCGTTCTCGCACACGAGAGGAATGGATAGGGTGCGTCTGCGAAATTGCGTAAGCAACCTGTATGTACTATATGACTGTCCCGTGGCAATGTAAATGCCGCTCCTAAATGGCGGGAAACATGGAGCTGGGAGTGGTAAGGCGCTCAGCCAGAAATTAAAAAGACTCTTAACAATAATTGTTAGCCTCGGCGGCATTCTAAAATTATCAAAATAAACGATAAAAACTGGCCAAGTGCAGGTAGGACTCACGCACTGAACTTTCAGTACAAAATTAATTATATATGTAGACTGTTCTCGCATTCTGGGAATCGATGATCTCGACAATTTTTGCCTGTTACTGGCATTGATACTGCCAACGTATCTTTTCCAGGAATTCCATGGCTTCTGAGAATATTTAATTTCTAATCTGAAGTCGAATAAACAATAACAAAAGAAACGTTTATCGTGTAATATCATTACAAATTAAGAAGTATCGAACTTTTTCCTTTGTTTGTACCGTTAAACCTTGCTTCTTGGGAAATTTCATGATTTTAGGTCAACGGGAAGTACCTTGCAGGTTTTGTTGAGTGAGTTTGCGAGTATCAAAACATGTAACATAAATTTCCTTTTGCTTGCATTGATTTAGAGGCTCCACTTTTTTAACACCACCAAGAAACTGTAGACTATATATGACATAAGTTTCAACTTCATACATCTACCAGTATCCGAAAATAGGGTTCTGAGGAATTAACAGACAGGCAGATAACGAATTGATATGATAAGGGTTCTGTTATTACCGACTGAGGTAAGGAACCCTAAAAAGCCGACGGCCGAAGTGGCCGTGCGGTTCAAGGCGCTGCAGTCTGGAACCGCAAGACCGCTACGGTCGCAGGTTCGAATCCTGCCTCGGGCATGGATGTTTTTGATGTCCTTAGGTTAGTTAGGTTTAACTAGTTCTAAGTTCTAGGGGACTAATGACCTAAGCAGTTGAGTCCCATAGTGCTCAGAGCCATTTGAACCTAAAAAGCCACAGTAGACAGTTTAACAGATGCCACAATCAAATTGATAATTTAAGTTTTTAAATACTAAAATAAACATCTTAAGTCAGACACACACTAGGTTGTTTTATAATAAGAGCATCATCTTAGCAATATTTAGAACTGAAAAGTACCTGACAGTATTAATCATGGCTGAAAAACGAGAAACAAATACACTTGGTCATTAAACAGATATTGTTCGCTCATTTCATTCAGCTTAGGTTAGGAATTCTAGAACACACACACACACACACACACACACACACACACACACACACACACACACACACGCACGCACGCACAGAGAGAGAGAGAGAGAGAGAACCATGGCGTCACCGATCAGCTGTGCCGCGCCTGAACTTCACACTATGGGACCTCAAGCATCGGCGGAGTTATTCACCAGACACCTCCCTCGGCTGTGCGGACACGTGCAGGCTGGGAGGCCAATGTAGGTACTTTGGCATCCATGCCACTCTGCACTTCAGTTGGAGAAGATAGGGGGCGGGGGGAGGGGGGGTGAGAGTGCTCTGTCTGAGTGACACAATCGATAATCGACAGTACACCGTGTGCAGTATATATTTATAAAACTGTATTCTTCGATTATAGTTTCGGTTGGCATTCGCTGATGGTTCACACGTGACTTTGTATCGGTCGCATAAAAAAAAAAAAAAAAAAAAAAAGCTTTACAACGTGCATGTATGCCTTATTTATGTGGTACGAGTGTTTCTACATTAGCACACACGATTCACTGAAACGTAGACTTTGAACATGAAAGGTTTAACTTGAACTCACGTAACGGAAAAAATCGGCTTCGCTGTAATTAATATGATCAACTGCAGCCCCTGAATAGCAGTTAATACGATTTGTTACCTGTGGTTGTAGTAGTCACTGTTATTTTCACTGAACATCGTACACTGACAGAAAGATAGTTTTATATGTGTTTCTGGAATGCATTTATTTAATCCTGAATATATTAGATTGCCTTGCTCCAAGATTAACGCACATAAGAGTGAAATACCATTAAATTTAGTCCACTGAACGGAAGAAAGTTATTCATTCACTGCTTATGAAATAAATGAAAATATGTAAGAACCGAACTTATTTAATTGCTGTTGTCCTTCATAGATATGATAAAGACCTTTACTTTACATAACTAAGGCACTTATGTCAGGTAGTAGCATCCTGTGAAATTCATCATTTAACGAACACTTGTTATTAAGTAACTTGAGTATTTTAGTCACTATAACGAGCAGTGTCATGCCTCCATAGCCGTTGTTACCTAATTCTGTCAACTGCAGCAATTTAGACATCTAGCCCCATCCTGCAGGTAAGATTCCACATAAGAAACTGTTTCGTATGTACAGTTTATCAACAGCCAGACTAGGCCACTTACTGATATCCATTTAATCATTCCAACAAATAGCTGTTAAATGTCCGCAGTTCGTGGTCGTGAGGCAGTGTTCTCGCTTCCCACGCCCGTGTTCCCGGGTTCGATTCCCGGCGGGGTCAGGGATTTTCTCTGCCTCGCGATGACTGGGTGTTGTGTGATGTCCTTAGGTTAGTTAGGTTTAAGTAGTTCTAAGTTCTAGGGGACTGATGACCATAGATGTGAAGTCCCATAGTGCTCAGAGCCAGCCATTTAGCTGTTAAATCACAGTAGAATATTTGGACAACATTATGCGTCATGAAGTACTTTTACAATATACTTGGTAGCGCTAGTGAAGCGTTTTATATTATTGTAAGTCGGAGGCTTTCTTCATACACTGTGTCCATGATGGCTCACTGTACACTCTCACAAAGAATTCGCAAAAAATTCGGGCCACGAAGCCGGTTTAAGTTCAACGGCACCTCCCGAAACATTGTAACAATTTTTTCCCTCTTTTTTACCAGCCTCTTCATCTCAGAGTAGCACCCCAACCACCATCCTCAATTATTTGGTGGATGTATTCCAATCTCTGTCTTCCTCTACAGTTTTTACACTCTACAGCCCCCTCTAGTACCATGGAAGTTATTCGCTGATATGGAAACAGATGTCCTTCTGCTTGTCAGTGTTTTCTATATGTTCCTTTCTGATTCAGAGCAGAACCTCCTCATTCCTTACCTTACATTCTCAGAAATTTCTTACTCAAAATAAGCCGTATGTTTGATACTAGTAGACTTCTCTAGGCAAGGAATACCTCCTCTGGCTGTACTAGTCGGCTTTTTATGTCCGGCTTGCTCCGTCCGTCATGGGTTATTTTGCTACCTAGGAAGTAGAATTCCCTAACTTCATCTGCTTCGTAATCACCAATCCTGATGTTACGTTTCTTACTTTTCTCATTTCTGATACATCTCATTACTTTCGTGTTTCTTCCAGTTACTCTCAATCCATATTCTGCACTCACTAGACAGTTCATTGCATTCATCAGGTCCTGTAATCCATCTTCACTTTCACTGAGGACAGCCATACCATCAAAGAATCTTATCATTGATATCTTTTCACCTTGATTTTTTTTTTTTGTCCTCCTGCTTAGCTCGGTGGCAACGTGCTTGCCTCCCTTGCAGCGGGCCCGGCCGGGTTGGAGATTTTCTCTGCTCGTGGACTTGGTGTTGTGTTGTCCACATTATCCTTGCATTCCCATCACCAGCGCGCAAATCGCCCAATGTGGCGTCGACTGAAATAAGACTTGCACTTGGCGGCCTCACTTCCCCGAATGGGGCCTCTCGGCCAACGATTCCATTCGCTCATTTGCGTTTTACCTTGAATTTTAATTCCACTCTTGATCTTCTTTCTTATTTCCATCACTGCCTCCTTAAAGTACATACTGAACAGTGGGGCGAAAGACTACATCCTTGTCTTACGCCCTTTTTAATCTTAGCATTTCGGTCTCATTCTTCCACTCTTATTATTTCCTCCTGCCTCTTTTACATGTTGCATATTACCCGTCTCTCCCTATAGCTGATCCCTATTTTCCTCAGAATTTCTAACATCTTGCCGCATTTAACACTGTCCAACGCTTTTTCCCGGTCGACAAATCCTTTGAATGTGTACTCATTTTTCTTTAGTCTTGCTTCCATTATCAGCTACATCGTCAGAGTGGCCTATCTGATGCCTTTACCTTTCCTAAAGCCAAACTGACCGTGGGGCAACAGATCCTCAATTTTCTTTCCATCCTTCTGTATACTATTCTTGTCAGTAACTTGCACGCACGATCTGTTAAGCTGATTGAGCGATATTTCTCGCACTTGCGATCTCTTGCAGTCTTCCGAGATGTATAGATGATATTTTTCCGGAAGTCGGATGGTATATCGCTAGACTCATTCATTCTACACACCGAAGTGAATGGTCGTTTTGTTGCCACTTCCACCAGTGATTTCAGAAATTCGATGGAATTTTATCTCTCTCTTCTGCCTTATTTGATCTTAAATTCTCCAAAGCTATTTTAATTTCTGATTCTAACAGATGATTCCGTATCTCTTCGCTGTCGACCCCTGTTTCTTCTTCGATCACATCAGACAAATCTTCCCTCTCATAGAGGGCTTCAATGTATTCTTTCCACCTATCTTCTCTCTTCTCTTATTTTTTATTACTATTTTTTTGTTCTTGAACGTACTGGATATTACGCGCCTGTCTCTATAACATACTGTTGTTATTCTTAGAATTTCAAACATCTTGCACCATTTTACATTGTCGAGCACGTTTTGTAGATCCACACATTTTTTGAACGTGTCTTCATTGCAATTCAGTCCTGCTATCCACATCAAACGCGTCTTCAGAACTGCCTCTCTGGCGCCTTTATCTTTCTTATATGCAAACCGATGATCTAAAAGATCGTCGATTGTCGTTTCTCTTCTGCTGTATGTTATTTATGTCAGCTACTTGGATGCATGAACTATTAAACTGACTGTGCGATAATTCTCACACTTATCTGCCCTCGCTATCTTCGTGCTGGGGCAGATGATATTTTTCAGAAAGTCAGAAGGTACACCTCCAGACACATACATCCAACAAAGCAACTCGAATAATACTTTGTTTGTCGGTTCCCACAATAATTTTAGATTTTATGAAGTAATGTTATCTATGCCTTCTGCCTTGTTTGATCGCAAGTCTACCAAGTATCCTTTAAACTCTGATCTATTACTGGATCCTCCATGTCATCCATATCGACTCCATTTTCTTCCGCTATCATGTCATCGGACTCTTGCTCATCCTCGTAAAGGCCCTCACTGTACTCTTAACAGGAGGTTGCCTAATCCCACTTCCATTACATTTTCCTGTGATATTGTTTGATAACCTCGTTTATCTGTGGCACATATGGTTTTTTGTGTAGTGCTGTCCCTTGGAAAGAGAATAAGCACCGTGCAACAATATTTATTTTTTGTGATGACCAGCATCAAATCCTCATCCACTCAATATCTAAGAATGATCTCTGCTAGTATGAATGTGTGGGTGTACGTATTCAGATCTGTCGGTAACAGGGACTGGAAGTTTCTTGTGATCTCGGGCGGTGTATTGCCAACGTCGATAGTATTCTCCAAAGAAGTCTGACAAAGCTCCCCATTCCCCAAAAAGAACGGCTTTTCGCGGCAATCGCCACTGGCTGGCTTTTTTAATTGCGCTTTAGTATCCTCTGCCGAGCTAGTACTCATTTTGGATTTCTGTTTCAGTTAGTAACGGCACATGCTCGTCTTTTGTTGGGATATCATTTAATTGATTTTATTGAATTCCTTAGAGTGTTTCTGATTTCGAATTGTTAATTTTTATTTAATTCTCGCGAGTATTGTCTGAACTTTAGTTGTTGCTCTGTTCATATCACTACCAACCATGTGGCACGAGCAGTGGGGTTTCTTTCGTTCAGATTCTTTTTGCATTTATTTAAAATTATTTTTTCTTCAGTTTGTGAGTATAATGGTGGTGTTGTGACATAATTTCTTTCAACATGGCAGACCGATACTTTGTATGATGAGACTCGTGTAGAAAAGTAAAGTAAAATTTGTAACTGCCTATTGAAACTAATCACTTACAGCAGTCTCCCCATAGCTTACTCACAGGATTTGAAGTTGCTTCTCTGTTTCTGGCGTAAGAACCTTGGTATGGTCCACAGACATCTGTGAAGCGAAGATAGAGTGATCACAGGCTTTCCTACAGGATAAGGGATTCTAGCAGAATTAACCCCAATTTGCATATTTTTTTAAAAATATGATGGTAGTTACGGAATTTATTGATATTTGCGCCGTGCGGGATTAGCCGAGCGGTCTTAGGCGCTGCAGTCATGGACTTTGCGGCTGGTCCCGGCGGAGGTTCGAGTCCTTCATCGGGCATGGGTGTGTGTGTGTTTGTCCTTAGGATAATTTATGTTGATTTAGGGACTGATGACCTTAGCAGTTAAGTCCCATAAGATTTCACGCACATTTGAACATTTTTTTATCTTATTTGCAATGATCCGACATCAACTTCAGTCACTCCGTAGCTCGGTGTTTTTCACCTGTGTGGTTCTAGTGGTAGCGAATAAAGAACTACCTCTTTGAGTCACTAGCTTAGGTGTGGTTATTCTAAAGTCAGTGCAGGATTATTTTCCGCTTCGCGTGGCTTTCCAGTTTTTATGTCCTTGCCTCTGAAGTCACTCAAGGAGGTTTTCCCCCTGTAATTTTACGCAAGCGAGGGTATCACGAAAATGATTGACTGTAAAAGTTTTCATCGGTTTGAGTTAGTTCGTTTGTTTCACGCAGGTTGTTCATCATTAGATTAAATCACGTTTTAATCAGAGTTACTTACTAAATATGTGCCCTCAGTATGCAGTTCCGTATGCGCTCCCGCATCCCATAGTACTTGCTCTGAAAAATAAAAAAAAAAGGAACAAAGTCCTTTTAGATTAAAAATAACATATAATCAGATTTCTTTGGTGTTTATGCAACTTTAACTACATTTCCGTGTAGTCGGACTATATTACGATACCAACTTTTGCACAATAAAAGTTAAAGTTTTTGTAACTCGTCCCGAACAGTCGACACTGGATGCACAGTGGACAAGAGTCGGACAAAATTTACGTAGATTATTTGCTTCCTCCGTTCATTACGGTACGGCATGTATCAAAGTCCGTGGTCACATGGAAACAAGCGCAACTACTCAAGGATAGTAATAAGCTGTCTTAGGGATTAATTACAAATATAAACTAAAGTCGTAGTACGGGTGCGCTCTTTCCACCTATCCGCTATCTTCTCTGAGCGGAGAATCTTCTTTTTGAAGCCCTCGCATTAATTTCTCGGAAGTTTGTTTTGACTTACCTATATGCTAAATCATTCCATCTGAAGACCATTTCATTTACAGTCCTTCGCACTTTCCCTGCAGCTATTTTTCATTTGGCTTCTCTGCACCTGATATTCACATATGTTGGACAGGAAGTAGTGACAACATTGCTGTAATTCATACTAGACTTCACTGACAGACGTTTACCGCATTACAAGCCCTCTTGACCACCTCTCCTCACGCAGATGGAAGGCGCTGTATACCGACAGCGCTTCCATCACAGCCGTGTCTTCATTTGCGTGGCCATATTATCCGTAGTTGCTTTACAGTTCCTGAGGCTATTTTTATTTCGTCGTTAGAACTACAAGAAATGCGTATTTTTCCCACAAGACGCGTCCCGCTTTATTGAGGTAAAACGTCTTCAGTGGCCTGTAGTTAAAGATATTTGTGATTTGATTTAATATCTAAAAACATTTTTTTAACAATTTGTTGGTTTTTGCTTCCGGTAATATCAGCTTGGTATCTCGCCTACATTAAGATATGCTTTATCTTAGCACGTCATTGGTTCCTTTCTGCATTATACATTGATAAGTGTAGTCTAATTTTCCGTTGCTTTGCAGAGCTATACATTATTTTTAAACTTTATACAGTACACATTTTCGTACACCAATGTTTACTGTTTATGTATATACTTCTAAGTGTGTATTGTGTTTTGTAGCTTTGCCAACATTGCCACTAGTTCGTTTTTGATCTGTACTTTTTTGTGGTTAATTATATATGTGTTATTTCATTCAGTTATGTTGCTGTCTATTCATGTACTGTGTAAGAGAAATCAAGGATTAATGATCGGGTGGTTCTTTTACCGTGGTGAATAGGTGGGGGAGGGACAAGCAGAGATGAATGGACGTAAATGCATAGTAGTGTGATGGAGAGTGAGTTGGGTGGAAAGATGAGGAACAAGACGTGAAATGACACTGAAAATAGAATACAGCAACTACAAAAGACATAAATATTGCACGCAATAACTTTAGCTTCACAATAAAAGAAGAACAAGATAACAAACTCTATTTTCTAGACGTAAACATAAGGAAACAAATGACAAACACATATTTGACATATTCAGGAAACCCCCAACAAGCGACACTATCTTAAATGCCAAGCCACCTGCAGAATCAGAGACAGGCTGCAATCAGATACATGTTAAACAGACTGAATAGAGTCCCCCCAAACACTTCTGAACATCAAAAAGAGCTGACCATTACAAAACAAACAGCATTAAAATGGACAACAGAATAAGGACAAAAAAACTGAACAGAAAAATAAAGAGACAAATAATGAAAAAACTAATCCCAACATAACAACACATACTACCAGCGCTACGACAAAAAATGGCATAAATGACCTACCATAACAAATGCACACATAAAATAGGTCATATATTAAAAAACAGACCATAAACATTGTTTACAAAACAAATAACTCAATCCAAACCACATCCCAAAACTGAAATCAAAAACAGACAGATAACAGTTCAGTTACAGGGTCAGTGAAAAATATACATTGGAATGACTGGTATGACATTCGGCACAAGATATAATGAACACATTAGAACACTGAAATACGGTACAAATCACTCTTCATATGCAGATCATCTAAACCAGGAACACCACAGACCAAGCAACATTGGAAAAGATATGAACATCGTAAGGAACAGTACAGACAGACACCTCCTCCCTTTCCAAGGTTTCCATATACACTGAGCATTAACACAAAATAAATAGCTGCTCAGTGACCAAATAAATATTGGGAATGAGACACTACATAGAAGAATTGAAAAAAAAAACGCATGAAAAAGAAAAGAGCCTTTCCATCCTTCTCCCTCTCCCACCCATCCCCCCCCCCTCCTCCAATTACATTTCACGTCTTTTCCTCACCTATTCCTCCAACTCATACCTCACTTTGCATCACACTACCCCACATTACTATGCGTTTACGTTGAGTCATCTTTGTTTCTCCCTCCGCCACCTACTCACAAAAAAAAAGAAATATTAAAAACTCTTCCACTATTTCTTCATTACTCTTACACAGTATGTAAGTATTCAGCAACATAATTAAACAGAATAGCACACATATAACTAACTACAAAAAAGTATAGGTCAGAGGCAAATTAGTGGCAATGTTGGCAGCACTTCAAAAACCAAACGAACAGTAAACGGTGATATACGAAGAAGTGTTCAGATCGTTCAAAAGGCTCTAAGCAATATGGGACTTAACATCTGAGGTCATCACTCCCCTAGACTTAGAAATACTTAAACCTAACTAACTAAGGACATCACACACATCCATGCACG